>NW_028242915.1:0-115871 GCF_964263255.1 Lissotriton vulgaris
TGCCAGCAAAAGTGTATCCGGTGCCACCAAGTCTGTGCTCCACAAGTCATGTACCCTCTATTATTGAGTATCGTGGTGCAGACGACAGCATGTCACCTCCGTCATGGGGAATGTGATGTTGCAGGGCCCTAGACCCTCATGCCTACATTGACACCACAAGGATGCACCAGGTAGGGAGTGGAAATGGCGATGAGCACGTGCGTCTGGCCCTTTTTATTGGTACGGTCACATGTCTTGTGATGCGTGTGCTGGATGGGTGTGCTGTGGGTGTAAACCAGCCATGAGGGAGTGGCTGTGGCATGCTGACAACTAGACCTGTGATCTGCAGATCACTACCAGGAAGACCTGGCACATGTAGCGTTGTCGTCCCCCTGTTTGCGTAAGCGGAGTGGGTTGGCCTGGCGTATGCCAGCCCAGCGTAAGGATGTGAACAATGACTCCAGAGCTCTGCGCGTTATTCCGTACTGGGCTGGACAAATAAGTAACTAATTCGTGTGTACTGGTTGTTGTGTAGGCGCCCCCGGACCGCATTCGGCAATGTGTCACCCTGTGACCCAAGTCCAACGACATGAGCAACATGGACGTTAAGGGGGAATCACTGAGCCTACATTCATCAATACTTCCACACTTAAAAGATCATAGACATGACACATCTGTGTGTATATGTATGTTTAATGCACATTCAGTGGACTGTTGCAGCTGGAGCAGTACAGGGCCATGCAAAGCCCAATTTACAATGTTGGCCCGTGGAGGGCCAGCCAGAGTCCTTCAGGGAATGACAAGTCCAAAGGAGGAGGAAGAGTTCAGTCCTCAGTCTGATTGCTGTGTCATTGGCGATCAAACAGAATATGGCAGTCCATGTCGAGGTCCAAGGTGAGTGTCGCAGAGTGTATCAGGGGACAGTGGAAGATGATGAAGCAGTGTGCAGAAACAAGCAGAAACAGGCCCCACAGCGACATGCATGCTTCTGCGTCCTTCTTACCATGATGGCAGATTCATCCGCATCTTCGTCCTCTGCTGTTTCATGTGCCTCACGTGTGGGTGGTGGTGTTCTGTCCCCAACACTGTGTGGCAGTGATACCTCAGGGGCCGGAGGTGGAATGTCTGCCACACTGTGTGGCAATGACACTTCAAGAGGTGGAGATGTGGATGTAGTGGCAGCAGCATGCATCAGTGCAAGCCTTTGTGTCAGCAATGCCATGAGGATGGTCCTGACGTCAATGAAGAACCCAGCTACTTCTCACTGGTGTGCAGCTGTGGCAGCCGATCTTTCCACCTGCGTCCACTCCATGGTCTCCATTGACCTCTGCATGTGTTCCAACACCTGTGTAACATCACTAGTACCACTCTGCCTCGACAATTGTTCTAGTCTCTGAGACAGGGCTCCAGCGTTGTCAGCCGTGGTCCATTGGAGAGCATAGAGCAGATTGTGGGTGTCCGTTAGGGACCGTGAGTGGTCCCTGGTTGGACTTAGACACCCACGTATGGCATCTAGTTTGGCTGGCAGGGGGTCGAAGCCCACACGCACCTGTTCAGCCAGATTCTCCTGGCACCCCAACACACGGCGTTCGAAGGCCATGTGTTCTTCGTGGGGGTCCTGGGTGGCAGCCGTGGTGGTGGGCGCTGCCTGCTTTGTGGACTGTGCAGGGGGTGGGGTTTCCTCATAGCAGCTGGGCTGCCCTGCACATGGAGGTGGGCTGCGGAGGCTCTCCACGAGCTGTTGGAGGGCATCGGAGTCAAATCTGTTGTGATCCTCTCCCTCATCAGAGAAGAGAGGTTCGGGCTGCTCTGCAGGAGCTGTTGATTGTCCTGCTGCAATGTGAAGGGGAGATGTAGTTTAACAATGTACTAACATGTATGTTGTCGCATTGTAAATTTTTTCATACAGACTGCATGAATGTACATTGTGGCTGTTTGGGAGGAGCTGTCTATTTGATGGGGAACAGTGCACATTTCGGCACCATGACGGATGTGTGTTTGTAATTGTACATTATCAACTCACATTTCCCTGCAAGGCCAAATGTGATTGGCCAGTTTCTACACACAAGCAGCACCTGTTGTGTCCTCTGTTCTGTTGTGGTCGTGTTGCGGTTTGTACCATATTGTTGTCAATGTTGATGTGCTCTGTATGTTGTGTGTGTGTGTGCTGTATTTCGGGGGAGTCGCCCCTGCAGCGCTTAACTTGCTGCCCCTTATCCCTTTCATGCAGTGTGCCTTTAACGTCTGTGCTTATACAGTGCTGAGATGTTGCATACTTGGGTACATTGGTCTCTTGGTGGGAGTTGGGGATCTGGGGCATGGTTTGTCCGCAGATGTGCTCAACGTAATTGTGCATCTCTCCCCGTCCCCCCAGTCCCTGGTCGTTACTCACCCTGCTGCTGTTGTGTTCGGTCATGTTGAGCAGTGTCCGGTCCCCCAACTCCTACCACCGTCTCCCCACTGATGACCGTGAACACCATTTCCTCCATCTCGTTCAGCTCCTCCTGTGGCGCAGGACTCCCACCTCCAGTCTGCATTGCTGCTTTCTGGTTGTTGGCCAGTTTCAGCTTGGTTTTGCGCTTGACATCATTCCAGCGCCTCTTGACCTCTTCAATTGTCCTCTTCAGCACTCAGACTGCATTCACTTGTCCACGATGGACTGCCATAGTCCATTTTTTGTTGCCAATGACACAGTGGAGGTGAAGAACAGTTGTTGATGATGTTCTACCACCTCCGTTTTCAGGATCCTGTTTTCCTGCGGACTGAACCGCTTTTTCCTGCTCTTCTTCTCCTTGCCCTTTACTGAGCACAATGTCCCTGGCTGGTCCTCCGGGGGGCTTGTGATGTTCTGGTTGTCCTCCGTACTTGCTCCGGCAACATCCATTGTGCTTCGCTGTTGTTTGGCATTTGTTTGTCTGTTTTTTTCCTTCTTTTATGGTGATTTTTCCCGACTCACGTGTGTGACTTGCAGGCCTGTTGCTGGTTCTCTCTGATTTTTGTATCGCGATGGCCTCATCGCAACTTTTTTAGCGTTTGTGTTTCGCATTTTTGAGTTGTCGCATTGACTTTATCTCAGACATTTGATGAGTTATCGTGAGCCTATTGCATGGTACCACCGTGTTGTGAATGCTACGTGAACACAGCGTTATTTTCCCACGATAAGGAGAGTTGCGTTAAGTTCATTTTGCGGTGATTATCACAGGCTCTTGAGAATATCCCCCTATATGCCATAATAATAAATGTCACTCCTGATTATATACTCAACAGAGCTCTTGCTAGGTCCTTCACGTTCTGAGATTTAATGAAGGAGCTCATTGAGTGGCCTTAAAATTAACATGTTTTTAGAAGCCAGGGTGAGTAGCATTAAGCTGGCTAGCTACGACTGAGTATCCTCAACTATGTGTACAATAACCTTATGTTTGTGTAGTAATATGAGTATACTCTTTAAAATGTTCTTTTACAGTGAGGCAGAAGTGCACAGTAGTTCAGTGGTTGCAGGTCTCTACTCAGGTTGCCAATGTTATATACCATATCTACATATCACATACTACTATGGCCATCTTTACGAGTGATACCGTTTTTGGTGTGGAAATACCGGGGCTGGCATCTCTAATTCTCCCAGATACCCAGCCATTTAGATAATCAAGCCACCATGGAAAATAACTTGCAGGCGCCCCTATGCTTGGCAATTTATATATACATTTTATGCCAATGTTTTCGATTCTGGGCCCATTAACAGACCTTTTTCTGGTTCAATTTCCCACCATGATGTCCGTTTCTAAGTGCAATTGATTTCTGCCAGAAAACTCCTGTTCTCAGTCTAGGCACTTGTGGTCAAGTGGGTACTGCTCTGGGACAAGCACTTTCCAATCATCCGGTACCTGGTGCAAGACAGACAGGGGCGGATTGGCAAAGCGGGCATTCGGGCATGGGCCGAAGGGCCGGTGTCTCCGTGCCCTCTGTGGGCCGTTTTTTTTTCTCCCCTTTCCCAGCCTCACAGTGAAGCTGCATTCATTTCTCTGTCTCCATGCTCTCTGTGGACTAGGAAATGGGAGAGAAAAAAAAACGGCCCACAGAGGGCATGGAGACAGAGACAGAGAAATAAATGCAGCTTCACTGTGCGGCCGTACAGCAATTATCTGCTGTGGCCTCTCCTTACAAGTTACAAGTTTTATTTTATTTGTTTTGGTACTCTACTGAGGACCACAAATATTATACGGTAAAATTCAGTTACAAATACTTTTAGAATATTTCATATTAATACAAAGCTAAAAAAGGTTTTAAAAATGTATAAAAGTTATAACAAACTAATTCGTTGGGGAGAAATTTACATACAGTGATCAAGTCCTTTACGGTAGTGATACGGCAATTAATGTATATAGGATACAGATGTTTTGTCCTGACTGCCACTACTTTTGGATTAGGGCATGTGAATAAAAGATGTTCTACATCCTGCTCCCCTCCATAGCAGAGGTTACATAATGAAGTTCCATTTGGGTGCCATCTTGATGTTATGGTTAGCACTGGTAAAATGCCGAGCCGTAACAGGATGATTGATCTCTTAGCGCCATGCGAGAGATTAAAGTCTATGTATTGTTGCACTTGCTTAGGTGCAACTGTTTCCGCGAAGCTTTTATACAGAGTCAGTTTGGTGCAGTGTGAAAAATCAAGATCATAACTGAGTCTGGGAGTAAAACATTTTTAAAAGAGTTTCAGTTGTGATGGGGTCCACGTAAGCAACAGGTTAGCATTGATCTCAGCCAGTTTAAATGCAGTGGACATGTTACTGAAGAATACTTGTTTCGAAGCATCACAGTCAAAGGTCTCGGCTTTAAGTAGAGAACGGAGAGTTCCATCCTTTGCGTGCAGCAGGTTATATGCCCACCTGATGACGTTTGCGATGGCTCTTGAATAGGAACTCGTGATTGAGAATTCGAGGCGAAGAGCTTGCACCGGAGTGGATTGTGATACCTTCAGCATTTTCCTCAGTATCTTCCCTTCTTTTTGGCCCAGGAATGACCACTGTTTTATTGGAAAATATTCCAAAGCGAATGATAAAACTGGAGGTATCTTTGTGCTATATACTTTGAGAAGGGATGAAAAATGTCGGTTACCTGAAGCCGCATATAGTCTTTGAAGGGCTCTGGCTTGCACCTCGGATTTCCTGGTCAGGTTATTAACCTGTGAATTGTTTTTTAAGGTCTTAGTGAAAATCCTGCCCAAGTAGGTGTATTCCTCAGTCTCTTCTATTTTTCCACCGCCGAGTCTCCAACAAAATTTGGTGCTTCTTTTTCTTCCTGAGAAGGAAACTATTTTTGTCTTAGTGAGATTCGGGATTAAGAAGTTTTTCTGAGTATATTTGTTCAGAGTGTCTAGAAGTCTTTGCAGACCAAAGGGCGTGAGATCTAACACTACGATGTTGTCTGCGTATAAGAGGGCATGAACGTTTTGGGCTGCGATCTTTGGAGGCAGACTTGGCACGTGTTGCAGGTGCTGAGGCAAATCACTAAGATATAGTCAGAATAACAAGGGGGCTAAGATACACCCCTGCTTGAGTCCATTTGCTGTTGGAATTATGTTGGTCAGGCCCTTTTCACACCCCATTTGCACTTGACACCAGGTGCGCGAATGTAGTATGATTATGATTTGTAATAATTGTTCTGGGATTCTTAGCTTCCTCAGTTTTTTCCAGAGAGATGGTCTGTCTACTCGGTCGAATGCAGTTGAAAAATCGATGAATGCTGCGTATACCGGCTGGGATTTTCCTACAACGTATTTGTCGAGGATTGTTTGTAATATCGCAATGTTATCAATAACCGAGTGCTTTGGCCTGAAGCCGGCCTGATATAGGGGGATTAGATCCTGAGAAAATGCCCAATTTTTGAGTTGGTCCAATACTTCAGCGGCGAAGATTTTCCCCGTGGCATCTAGTAATGCTATTTGGCGATAGTTACCAGCCTGATGTCTTGATCCTTTTTTAAAAATCGGTATTATGATACTCCCCTTCCAGGATTTTGGCACTGATCCTGTTTTGAAGATGAAGTTAAAAAGGGGAGAGAGCATCTTACTCCAACCCTTGGGGTATGCCAGTAGGACCTTGATTGGAATTTGGTCTGGGCCGGAGGCTCCTGTAGATCTTGCCTTTCGGATGTGCATTTCTATTGAAAACGGGGAGACGGTTCCAATCGGAACGTTGTTTCCTTCGCTATTATTCCCAGTGTTATCAGCCTCTTCATTACTCGTGTTTGCTCTATACAAATCTGTCAGGTAGATTTCCCATTCTTGAGGTGGAACTGGGATGTCATGCAGGACCTTTTTTGTACCGGTTTCCTTTGCGATTAATGACCAGTAAGATCGTTGGTTGCGCTGTTTTGCCGCAATTTGTCGGTCGACCCAGTTTTTGTCCTGCATTATTCTTTTTAAACAACGCTTTTCTCGCTTGAGTTGATTTTTCAGTTTATTAATTTCTGCCTGTCTTGAGATTGAACGGTCCACGTATTGTGCTCTAATAAGTTTATTTAGTCTTTTTGCAATTGATGAATTTGAGGTTTTATTTTTATTTTTATTCTGTACTGGTGCAGCTTGTTGCAGTTTGTTTTGAAAAGCTTCCTTTAGTTTCTCGATAATGGATTCAAAGTTTGTTATTGGATCAGCGGAATATTCTATGGATAAAAGATGGTTTGTGTCAATTAAGGTGGTTATTTTATCTAACATGGTTGAGTTCCAATAGATCCGCCTTTGGTTTATTTTTGCCTCTATTGTGCTATGTTTAAACATGATATGACTAGATGAGCAGGTGCTTATTTTCCATTGCGTATGTAATAACAGGATTGCGTGGCCACTCTCTTCAGTAAAATAGGTGCGAAAATGTGAAGCGGACTCAAACGACTCCAAACTGCAAATCATATAATCTAGGGTTGAAAGAGTACTATTTCCCCGTCTTGTGTGGGGTGCAGGGATGTCACCTTCCACGTTCCCGTTCAAGATAATTCCATTTAGTATTGGAAGTGACGCTAATAACATTTTCCCCCTTTTGTCAGCCCTGCTTCTGATCGGGAATGTCGGCACCGGAATTTCTAGAGCTTCATCTTTGTACCAGTTCGCCCAGTTGGAGATTTCGGTGTTTGATATTTTACCGTTGAAATCACCCATGATCAGGTATGGCAAATAAGATTGAGCTTCGATTATTTGCTGAATGGCGTCAAAGGTTTCCTCAAGTTGGACATCATTCTTTGATCCGGGAGGAACATATACATTGAAGAATTAATAGACCTTTTTGTGGGTCTGAGGGGTGAGTCCAACCTGATCTTTATACACTGGAATTGCTTAGATTTGGTGTCAACAATCTCTTGAGCCCAGAGATACTCTTCCCTTAATAGGATAGCTATCCCTCCCTTAGCGTGTCCCCGTTTGGCTTCCTGCGCGGGGGTATCATAAACAAAATATCAGTCCTGGTTAAAAGTTTTTGTTGACCAGGTTTCCTGTAATGCCAATATGTCCGGTCGATTTTTTGTGACTTCCGTCATTTTGTCTGTAGTTTTCCCTGCCATGTTCCAAGATGTTATCGAAAGGCCGTTGCTAAACGGTATGAGTCGTATGCTTCGCATTTTTCCTACCGTTCAGTGACTCAGAGATCCATGACCATGACTGGAGCGTTTTTGCTGCTTCCTTTGCTTCTGCGTCATGGCTCCAAAATTCTCTTTCTACATTCTTTACTGAGATCTTTAGATTTTGATTTGAATTTGAATTTGTTGCTGAGTCTTCTGTACTATAGGTAGTTTTGTTTTGAATATGGGGGGTTTTCCATAAGGGTCCTTTGAACCATTTTTTTGGATTGTTGACTTTGGTTTCCTGTGTTGGGATCAAATCATAGCCACCTTTATGTAAGATCTCCTGTTCTCTTAAGATGATCCCTGGTAACACCGATGACCAAAATACTACCACCGCTATTTTGGTATTTTCTTTATATGGGAATATTACTAAATCGATTTCTTTTCATGTTAAGGTTTGTAACGGAATAATACGTTGAAAGAGGTTAACAATTCTACCTCGATTTAGTGGGACATTATCTGTGGGAAAAAGCTCTGTTATTTGTAAGTGTTTTGACGATGTTTCTTCCCCAGGTGGGGCTTTTTTGTCATGGTCTTCTGGTCCTTTGAAGCGCTCCCTTAACCCTGTGGTTGTTGGATTGAGGTGAAATTCTTCGGCTCTTGAGTTTAAAGTAGTGTTTTGTTGAGGAGTTTTATTGTCTGCGTTTACTGCCACATTTCGATTTATTTCCTTTATGGGAGTCGGTGTTTTCGTACTTTCTTCTTGCTCATGCTGGGATGCAGGAGGGATTATTGCTTTCTGGAATTTGAGCCTACGCACTTTCTTCTTTTTGATTCTTCGTTGCGGCTTTCCTCTTTTTTTCCCAGCTCCTTCTTGGCTCTTCTTGATTTTTTGTGTATTCCTCGCTTGTTCGCCGTCGAGGAGGGTGTTAGCCTTCTTTCCTTGATCAGTCACCGAATTGGACGTTATTGGTTTATTTTTGGTGTTAGTGAAAATAGGATATTGGTTATGGGCGTTAATTGGATCTTCTCTGAAGAGTTTCTTTAGAGAATATATAGTTGATTCCTGGTGGTTATTCCAAGTTCCCTTATATGATGTTCCTCTCGTTTGAGTACCGATTTCACTTTTTCCCTGGACTTGCAGTGTGTTGATGATATTGTTGTTACTTATTGCCTCTTGAGTGTTTACTGGCGTTTCTTGTATTTTTGTTGACTCGGTGTGGTCTTTTTTCTTTTTTTCTTCTACTAGGAATTTTAGTATTCCTATTTGGACATCAAGAGTTTGGTCTGAATTCTCCAGAATATGGCCTAAGAGTGAGAGGACAGACTCTAAAATTTCTTGCAAGGTAAAAAGTGACTTAGACACAGGAGTGTTGTGATTAGTTAAGCTGGTAGATTTGAACATGTAGAGGTCTGGTGAATATTCGAGATCAACTTCTCGATCCGGGGATTTTTGTAGTGTACTGGTAAGTATCTCATCTGGCCTTATATACGGTTCGAGCTTCTTATCGTCCTCCTTAACAATTGTTTCTGGACATAGGTTGTTACAATCAGTACTGCGTTGGATGTTTAATAGACTCGGAGTAATTAGGCCAGATAAGTCTGATTCCAGGGGGGATTCCTCTATAACTGATGGACTGATTTTTTGTTCAGGTTCAAATTCAGGGTTTGTTAGGTTTTGTTCACCTGATTGGTCCTGTAAAGCTCCCAGTTTGTCTTCTCCACCCTCCTTCAACTCAGGTTTTATTCCTTCTTTTTGCGGTTGACTTTCTATTTGACCTTTGGTGGTAAGTGTGGAAAAATAATTGGTTATTGCCGGAGTCCTTGTTATCCGTCCACTTTTCACCGCTTTGTTGGAGGACTTTCTGATTGCCTCTTCAGTTCCCATTCGTTTCATGAAGATGGTTCGCGACCTCAATTTCTTGAAAGCCATTTCCTCATCCTGGGGCGGTAGTCATTCCGCCTTCCCGGGGGGTGGTTATTTTGGCCTACCACGTGTTATCAGGAGGATAATGGGCTATGAGGAGGTGTTAAAATCCCTCTAGGCGTGAGATAAATGGTTGAGTGGATACTCTTTGGAGGCGTAGGGCGCTTTGGGGGGGCCGCTGGGGCGGGGAATGGTAGTACTGACCGCTCAAATCACCACCACCCCTTTCCCCGAGTCCCAGGTGCCCCTCTCACCGTCCTACTGCTGGAGGTTTCCGCTCAAGTTGGCCGTCTCCTGCCTCAGAGTCCACCAGTTCTTGGGGCTTTACACTGGTACTTCAAGCCACTTTAGTGCTGGCGTATCGCTGGCACATCGGAGTGTTGTTTCAGGTCTTCTCCTCTTACTCCGGTCCGTTTTGATCCGTTCCTCTATTTCCTCCGCTCCGCCGGTCGACGGCAGGCCTTTAGCTGTGCAGGCCGTGTCCGCCGCTGTTTCACGCTATGGAGACCCGAGTACTTGGTCTCGTTTTGGTTGTCGTCTGTAGATTGCGGGTTGTTACCGCCACTTGGGCTGCCTGCTGTGCTTCGGATCGCGCTGCGGGGGCCCAACAGGCTGGCGAACAGGCGGGGTTGCTCTCGGTCGCGGAGTTGCCTACGAGCCTCCTGCTCCGCTCCGCGCTATAGAGACCCGACTGCTTGGTCTCGGTTTGGTCGTCGCTGCAGGTTGCGGGTTGGTACCGCAGCTTGGGCTGCCTGTTGCGCTGCGGGTCACGCTGCGGGGGCCCGGTGGGCCAGCGGGCAGGCGGGGGTTCTTTCAGTCGTGGTATTGACGACGAGCCTCCCGCTCCGCTCCTGCTCCGCTTCGCTCCACTCTGGTCGGCGGTCCGTCTCTCTGGTTCTGCTCTCTGGCACCACCTGCTTCAACGGTCAACAGGCAACAAGGCACTTACTCATTTCGGTATTCACAGAAGGCCTCTCCTTCACCCCCTGCCCTGCAAAGCAATCACACTGAGGGTGGCTGGGGAGGGGAGATTGTTTGCAAAAATCGGCCTCCCTGGGGGCCAGGTGTTGCTCAGGCCTTTGAGCCATTTTCACATCGGCCCCCAGGGGCCCACGCAGCACATAAACAGTGTTAGTTTTAACACCTCGCCCACAGCCCTTCACATTCAGGGCATAGTGGGCGAGGAAGAATGGGTCTCGCTGTAGGGGCCATGTGATTTTTGGAACTTGCACCATCTTCACCTCAGCCTCCCCCTGGCTACCATGGATGACCCAGCAGCTGTGTTTTGTGCTCCCCTGCCAGGACATTGCCCTGAGGCCTAGAGGGCTGATTAATTTACTAATTGCAGGGGCCTTACTGCTGTTCATGTGCTCCTGAGCTGAAGGTCTGGGGAGTGCTGAGTAGGTTAGTAATAGCAGGGGCTTCCTGCTTATTAGGTGCTCCTACGCTGGAGGGCTCGAATAATATTGTGACAGAAAGGGGCCTTGCTGTTTTTTTAGTTGCTCAGCATGTAGGCCATTGTCACCTTGGCCCTGTGTCCTGTGTAAGAAGAGTATCCTCTCACTTTCATTCCTTGTCTGTGCCAAACATCTTAAGGATTTTGGGGGCCCCTGTTCGGAACAGATTTGAATTTATAATCCAATTTCTGCTCTTTGATGCCCTCTTTCAGCTGGTCACTGGACAGAGCACTACCATACTTGTCCAAATTCTTAATGTATTTACATCTAATATTCAAGGACATTGACGTGTGTTTTCAATATTACAACACAGTGGCAGCTCACTAAAATTAATGAAAATAATCTCAGTGACATCCTTCCATTTCTCGTATGTGATGGCCTGTTTGATCTCAAAGAAATTTTTTCATGGATGTTGCATGAAACATAAACACATTTTTCTGCAAAATCTCTGTGATAGGTTCTTAATCATCGCCCATATTAAAAATACATTTGAAAAAATGGTATTTAAAACAATCTGTTTAAGGAGTATGCATGGTCATTAGGGCAAGATTCTCTGCAGAACAGAGCTGGCTCAATCAGGGGGCTCCCTGAAAGGCTGGGGACCTGGGCCAGAGCCCACATTGCCCATGCCTTAAAATGTCTCTGCTCTGTGCATAGGCATATGTGGCCTGACGCCAGAGTTGCAGAGATCGGGATTCAAGTTTGAGTCCCAGCGTCTGCTCAACAACCTGTGATTCTGGGCAGATCACTTCATCGCCCAGGCCCTTAAATAAAAAATCGGACCATGTGTACTGTAATTGGTACTCATAAATAGAACTGTGTTTTTTGTATATGGACATCACCTGCTGGTTGTGAAATACATTTATGACTAGATTGTATAGATACATTTTCCAGCATTCTTTACACACCAGATTTCCTTTTCCTCGTTTGTGAATTCTTACTTTTGTTATTACATGTTCTATTCCCAGAGATTCCATTCTTAGCCTTTCTCCTTGCCTTTGTGCTAGATTTCTGATGTATGTGATGATTAGAGTCTAGGACATAGCTGGTTGGGAAAGAGTATCTAACGGCATTGTGCAGGGCGTTAAAACTGCAAGTAAGTATTCAGTTATCAGAACTGCAGTACTCCTATTCTTTACCAATGTTACTTACTCTGTAAGCTTTTTAAAGGCTTAATTTACTAAATATTAATCTACAAATTAGACCTCAAAGAGTAACCAAATGATGTTCTTTGAAAGGGCACGCCCTTGAAAGTGGGCCACGCCCCTTAATTGTGGGCCACTTTTTTCATCAGTGCCCGGGCCAAATTGTGATCCCAATCCGACCCTGAAGACAGACCCTGTTTGTCAGACACATCCTACTCTAAGATCATCTGTTAACTTTCAGGTTGTTCAATTGCTCCAGAAACAAATCTCTCCACTTTTATTTTCTCTGTATTAGGAATTTTCTGAGTGCGTGATATTTCTTGGTGAATTTCAAAACAGGTGACATTAGCTGTTTTTGTGCCTGTGGAGCACAAGTATGGTTACCTCAAATACAAAAACATTAAGCAGCGAAATAGTTGCTTTTAGGAGTGATGCAGCTAGATCCTCTGTTTGATACCTGAACCAGTTATGAGACATTTTGAGTAATCTATGAATGAACGTTTATCAATTACACGTTGAAGAGGCATTGAAATTAAACATGAGAGATCTTAGTTACTGCATCGTAAAAGCATGCAGATAAATGTAGAATAGACAAAATGATATACATAGAATAATGTAGGTTCTGATTTATAGTCAAGCCCTAATATGCTATTTCAATATGCCTTTAGAAGTGCTAAAATGAAGAATCAGAATATTATGAAATTCTTAATCTTACTCATTGAAATAGTCATGTGTGAGAATAACTAAAGCAATCTAATGTAAATCTAGTTATTTTTATGTGTGATATGGAAGGGTATCATTCTGAATTTCAGCATTTGTATATGTGAAATTGTGCACTGAATGAGAAAAAGAAAAATGGTGCTACATAGCCATCTTTATGACGATTGTCCTAAAACGTTCAGATTATGATCTTCACAAGTGTACTGATTGTGATCCACTTGAAACGACATTAATATTTTATAAATTGAAATAATTTTACACATTGGTGCTTTGAAAATGTGTTAAAATGTCATAATTACATGTGAGATTTACAATACAGTTTATAATGTATTCTGAGTGTGTATACGTTGAAAGCATATTAGTGTAGTACTTTTAATCATGAAATGTGTATTTTAATTACTTTGTATTCTGCACATCTTTTTAAGCAAATATTAGAGGCCTGCATTTTTTCTTCTGTTTACACTGTTTTCCCTTGTGAGAAAGTTTCACAAACGTACAATGTGAAGCAAAACTGTGTCCTACTAGCACACTTGCTTACAAGGGCTAACCGTTACAAAGTTGATACATTGGTTACATTTGCTATGGGAACTGTTCATTTGAATTATCTAATGTGCCTACTTGCAAATGGATCATTGTTTGTGGAGTTTAAATATACCAGATGATTAGACATTTTATGTGACGAGCTGTATCTTTTTCCTACAAACTTGTGTTCTTTATGTCTCATGACATCCGTCCTATACGAACTGACTAATGGACTGAGTGGTCTGACATGATGAAGTGATCGAGGAGGTGTCCCCACTAGAACTAGAGTATTATATTATACATTGATCTGAAGGAGAAATTAGACATTTCTATCATGATTCGAGACAGACCCGAGCTCAAAGACTGCCTTTTGGGAACTATGCGAACATTACTTTTTCCCTTTCGGCTGACCCATACGATTGTGTGCGCCATTCTTGAACTTTCTTCTATGGGATACTGCCCTTAAGCTGTCATTGGCCTATGCTGAACTTAACTGAGCTTTTTGTCATCTTATGGAAAGCCCAAATTATTGAGAACCACCCTGTGCTCTTTAAATCTCTTTGGGGAAGATGTGCGGCTGTTTTTTTGCAGTCACAAATGGGAAATCAGCCTGTTTGCGACCGCAAATAGGTCTGGCCCATGTACAAACCCTATTTTGCGAGACGTTAACCTATTACCGACTCGTAAAATAGGGTTTGTGATTCACTATTAGAAAGGGGCATGTCAAAGGCATCCCTTCCTAATAGTGAGTCCCAAAGGTGTGTACCATTGTTTTGCAACTGCAATTGCGGTCGCAAAACACACACAGTTTAGTACCTACTTTAGGTGGTAAGCCACTCGCAAATGGGAAGGGGTCTCCAGGGGACCCCTTTCCTTTTGTAAATGTATGTGAAAATATTTTGAAGAGCAGGCAGTGGTCCCACGGATCACTGCCTACTCCTAAAAAATTGAACAGAATCGTTTCATTGTTCTTTTTTAAATGCATCCCGTTTTCCTTTAGGGAAAATGGGCTGCATTAAAAAAAAAAAACTGCTGTTGACTCCAGCAGGCCACAATCCCTGTAAGTGCTAACCATTCCCAATGGGGTCGCAAATTGCACCTGCCTCATGAATATTAATGAGGCAGGCAATTTGTGACCCTATTAGAAATCGCAAACAGTGTCTGAGACACTGTTGTAAATTACATTTTGCGAGTTGCAAATTGCGAGCCGCAAAACGACACAATCTGCGACTCGCGAATTGTAAGGGTTGTACATCTGGCCCTTTAAATCTTAAATGCTCATTGATATGCATCTGTCTTTTGACTATCTGATACATTTTAACCTTAACTAAATTAAAGGCTCTGCCTTGTCATGATTGATTCCTTAACTTGATTGTGCATTTCCAATTGATCATTTTTGATGACAGGGAGAGACCGGTATATAGAAATCTCTGAATACTCAATACTAATGTTATTATTTTGATTTGCCTTAACAGAATTATTGGTTTGTATGATATTGGCCCAGCTGAATTTCTTCAGGAGATACAGACTAGCGGTGATTATTCTTTACTTGTATAACCTGATCTTGAGAATTATATATATGAATTTGATTACTTGCTTGTATGTTGGTTACACAATTCCTAGTCCTCATTGGATAGCCTGATAACGGATCCCCTATGTCCAAACCCTCATTGGTACAAAACAAGGTCCATTGGATGACCAAGTGAGTGTCTGGAAAGGATAGTGTTAAGAAATTGCACTTAATGACTAAAAGGGCCTAGTAACGCTGGACCAAGAGCTCTGTAAGCTTTGGATCAATGCTGTTACCTTAACGATAATTTCATTAAAGCAAATTCTTTGCCCCTGCAGTGCTCTTGAAAGCAACTTCCTCAGCAGGGAAGCCTCTGCGCTGTACCTGCCTGCCAGGTTCATCTGGCACTCCAGCAAGTGCATGCACCACAAGGGCTCTCCAGCAGGGAACTGGCTTTAATGTACTGTAAGATGCTGAGTAGTGTAGTTAGCTTAATGCAATTACATTGCTTACTCAATGACAAGGATGGACACTGCACAAATAATCCTAGTTCTGTGAATTCTTTACTGTACAGAAGGAGGAATACTTGTGCCTCAAGGTCTCTGACTGCACTCCACCTTCTTTAAAAAAAAAAATTAAAAAACATGTTCACCTTGATGCGAAGCAGGGCATAGCTATGGGGGCTGTAAGGCTCCGTCAAGACAATATTTTTATTGGGCCATTTTAAATTTCACAGGCCTGGCAGGGTGACATTTTAATTGAATTGTTCTGCACGTGTCAATGCACCATTTATGTCTAAATAAGCACACCTTGCAAGCTAAAGTGAAAGAATTGTTCTGCATTGTTAAATAAACCTTCCAAGAGGAGTAGCCTCTCCCCTTAACTAAGAGCGCCATATTTGTATATTCTCGGATATTTGGTCAAAAAGATGAGTTATTTATGCTTTATAAAGTAATAGTGCTTCACATGGCACGTATGGATTGCCTCAAATGTGAAAGGGCCTAACAATCCCATGGCTAGCTGGCGTGGAATTAGGCTATCGTAGGACGGCTTGCAACAAGCTTTTTCGGCTCCTGAGCTTAATATTAATATGAACAAAAACACGTACAGCAAGCTTTATATACTCCTGATCACACCACAAGAACGACTGTAGAGACAGGGAAGACGAGAGTGCCAGACTATATGAATATTGTTGCAGAACCCCAAATCCTCAGAAATCTTATTAGAGCAGGGGACGCTAGGAACACAGCTTATTGTTCCGTTTCAGGGCCTCCACGGTGAAATATCTACCGTGCTTCCCACTGGGCTTCCAGAAGAATTTTGACTCAAGTTCCTGCCCGTGTGAAGGGAGATCTGGGCAATCCATGTAGCACTTTACATTTTTTTGTAATTTTTATATTCGGTGTACATGAAGCATTCCTTACTTTCGCTTATTAAATACCATAACATTAGGGACTTTTAGGGTAGCTCTTAGCCTTTTGTTACAACACTATGATGATGAGATAAGTTTTCATGTTGGTGCTTTTTTGCGAATCGCTGCCCGGCCCGCAGCTCCGTGTATATATACTGAATAAGTTTGCACTATTGGTTAGAATGTACGTATTGACAAATGCTGCTGCTATGATATAGATTGGATTTTATTTGTCTGTTATGATATGTTTTTATTCCGTATTTGCATGATTTTATCGTATGCACTGTGCTTTTATGGATACTTTGTGCATCCGATCACTATTATGACTGACTGACTGACTAATGCTTCACAGTTAAAAAACATGTATCAATTTAATGCTTGGGTCTTGGTTCCTGAAGGGTAGTTAAAAGTAGTGTGAAAATGTTCTTTTAACAGCCTCTTCAATCAATCAAACATGGCGATTTGTGTCTGATCCTCCCTTTACGGTAGCACTGCGCCAAGAAAGGCTTTTAAAAATGCCAAACAAATAATTTAAAAGAAAACACTCCTGATATAGTGGCTACAAAACTGAGGTTTTCAACTGCAATGTGTGGAATATTCCAATAATGCGGAATCTAACACAGCGCCCAGGAAAATTAGTGTCTGAAGCATGGGCATCTATAAGAACACACTGGAACAGATTTATTAAGTGATGTGAAGAAGTGCAAAGTGTTGATGAAGTATTTACTTTGCATCACAAAACTTTTTTTTATGCTGGCAAGTTGCCCTTAAAGTAGAACTAATAGCATTTTCATCTGCTTTGCACTACTTTGCATCAGTGAAGCAGTCCATCACTGGAACTTGCAACTTCCAATGTTACCACCAATGCTTTTTCAAGGAAAGCCAGACCTTTAAACATTATCAGACCTGGCTTGGTGTAAAAAAAGAACACAGCTTTAAGTTAGGCAGTAGGTAAAAGTTTATTTATTTCTCAAAAAAGGTCAAGTCCAGTATGGATTGGCCCCCTGGTAATGCAGAACAAGCATTTGCAATGCAATAGGTCTCGCAGCATTAAAGTTTGAGTTTTTGGCATTGTATATGACAATGGGTTGCATTAAATTTTTAGCAAAGTCTGTATTGGTGTTACTAATAGCAGAAGGATTGGGCCAATCAGTATTATACGTTAATATGGTTTCAAAAGAATGTCTTTGTTGAGGAGATTTGGAAATCAGGTGAGTTTCCCTTGAAGAGGGTAGGACCGGATAGTGGTGGGTAAGGGTGAGGCCCTCAATAAATGGTCGGAAGTCCTCTTTCCCTGCTTTGTTTTTGTGCTTGTGTTTGTGGCCCCTGAGATGCTATATTCTTTTGGATGATGTCACTGAGGTTCAAGACCCTAAAGAGTGAGGCAAAAATCTAACATCTGTTGATGTACCAAAGTCTAAGAATGTACCATTGAAGTATGGGTGGTGAGCAGAGATGGAGGCTCAGGAGACCAGGCTGAGGGCAGTTGTATCTGAAGGGGAAAGGGACGTCAGGACAGAACTTTCCATGGAGAGAGGCTGGGGTGGGAGCAGAAGCAGGGGGTTTTGAGGATTTGATCGACTCTTCTGCCTGTGCCTTGGGTGTTTCCCAGTTTGCTCAAGCCTGTATTAGCTTTGCCAATTGCCTTTGGTGGGGCTGCAAAGCATTGAGATGCTGCCCACAATCATCAAAATAAAAATGTATAACAAAATGCCCACACAATGGCTGTGCAGTTATTCCACTGTCAAAAGCATGCATCAGAATGTATGCGCACTTCGCTGACATTACATAGGTGTGTTTTGCTCCAGTTTTCTTTTTTTTCCAATTCAGTTTGGAAGACGGCAAATAGAAAAATAAATATTTTTTAGCACAAAAGCTCCAATTAAAATAAATAAATAAAAAAGCTGGTGTGAGGTAGAGCGGTCGTAATGTAGGAGCGGGTGGGAAACGGAAACAAGTCAGCCCAGCACCATGTGACTCTGGGCAATAAATTGCGTAATATTCCTGACGGCCCCCAACGCCGGGATGCCTCCGGGTAACTGTTCGTGCTTTACAAATACAGGATTTACAACCCCCCTTGACTGTCTTCAGCTTGGGGACAGGGGAGAAGGGAAAAGTATGTAAAAGGAAGATGTGGAAAGACCGCGAAGAGAAGGTTAGGTGTGGTAAGGGGCAAAGAGAAGGTGGGGTGAGGGGAAAGTAGAACAGAAAAGGGAGAACACTGAAGGAGCAGAAAGGTGGAACACGGATACAAGCACTGTGGAGAGAGAGGAAAAAAACAAACGAGAAACCACACAAACACGGGAGGAGCACATGAGACAGGAGGCATAGAGAAAGAAGAGGTTGAAATGGAGAAGAAGAGAAGACAACTGGGCAAAGAATGGGATGAGAGGAAGAGCGTGACTGAGTGACGCTGTGTGCACACGCCTAGGTGCCTTGAAGCGAGCAGCAGCGCAGTGCCTGGTGACTCTCCTTGATGGCGGCAGTGTGTTTGTAAGCTGGCAGGGCACACTGCACTTAATTACTACCTCTAGGCGCGGTCTAGTGTGTGTTGCGGCTTCCAATGCACACTGAGGTAGTGACGCTTTGTGCAGCGCCGAGAGTGCATCTGCCATTACTGCAAGGCGCTGTCCATACCACGGGGCCTGCGTGAGGGTGCTACGAAGGCAGAACTGTCACTGATGTCAGCACAGCGCTCTCTGCTGCTGCCAGGCACTTTATCGCACATGACCTCCACTCTGCTTCTCTCCAAAAGTCATCCTCTGTAAATTAGATGCCCCGCCCACATGCATTAGACACCCCCAAAAAGTAAGTCACGTAGAACTTGCCGCTCCCTTACCGTGTAGTACGACAAGAGACCCGCGTTGTAATCCAGCACGAACCAGCGGTACTGCCAACTTTTCATAACGTTCGTCCATTTGCTTAGCGGACCTTCCATGATAGACGCCATATTGGGACAGAATAACAACACCACCAGCGACGTCACGTGGCACGTTTTCTGTCGGGCGAAGTGATGACGTGATGACGTGGACTGTGGCGCGCGAGGAGAGGGGATGCATAAACTGGTGTCCTGCGCAGCTTGTGCACGAGATGAGGGGAAAGACCGGACTGGCGGTAAGTGGGATGGGGGGCGGTGCGCTTGTGTGTGCGAGCGTGTGTGTGTGTGCAACGGAGGAGCGTGTGTGTGTGTGCGCGACGGGGGTCTCTGTATGTGTGCGTGCGTGGATGTGTGCTTGTGTGTGTGTCTGTGTGTGCGCATGCGTGCAGAGGGTGCCTGTGTATGTATGCTTCCCAGGAGACAGACACGGCGAGCGCGTTCGCGCGCGCGCGGCCGGCGGAAAAGGCAAAGCGCGCGACCCAGACTGTCTCCTGGGAAGCATGCTCCCTGACATAAGATCTCGGCGAGTACAGCGCTGACGCGCTGTATCGCTACGAGACCTAAAAAGGCTTCCTAAAGACTGGTGTGTCCGTGTAGCCCAAACAGGCAGCCATATGATCCTTGAAGCCCACTTCTTTGTCCTGAGTGCAAAAGGGAGAGCAGGTCCAGTCTTTAGGGCTTTTCTCATGTCACAGACAGCAGGGCCAGTACTCTTCTGCTTTTCCACACTTCTAGTAGTGACCTCAGGACAGTGTTGGGGGTGTCACTTTTATGCCCAGTGCCAGCCTACTGGTGGGGGAAACTCCTGGCCACTCCCTAACCAATGAGGGAAAAGTTCCAAGGGGTGACCCTAAACCCCTTTGCAGATCTTGCTGGGCATTTTACTGCAAACAATCCCACAGTGACCCTCGCTGCCAAAAACCAACAAGGCAGAACATTTCTACCCTTGTGCAGGGCTGCTGTGCCTACCTTAGAGGTGTGGCCAGGTAAATGAGCAACCAGTTCTCTGTGGTCACTCAAAACCAGTACTGAGGCGAGATCTAAGTGCACAAAGCCTTGTGCCTGATTGACTAGGGGTACAAAGGAAGGGGCAGGCCCAGGCGTTTGCTACATCTGCCTGTGACAGGGAAGGTCAATTTGAAGTTACTTATGTCCCTCGGCACAGCCCAGATGGTCAGCCTACCAGAGAAAAAGAAGCATTTGTCTCAGTGCTGGGATCAAGTTCACAACTCATTAAGAGAACTATTCAGCTCCTGGGTGACATTTGGAAGCTCATGCAAATGGGCTCCTAGAGGTTGTAGGCAGATGACAGGTAACTTTTTAAAACTACTTCTTCTCAAATATTTATTACAAATCTAACTTTACCAATGATTTGGGATTGTCAAAAAGGGTTGATTTTGACATGGCGAATTGACAGCTAAAACCTGCACCACTGTGTTATACATAGCGGGCCTGCAGTCATGTGTGCCCTGTGACTCTGGTGGATGGCACACTGTGTACTGTAGGCCACTGATGACATTTAAATTACAAGCCCTGCAAACACTTTAGGTACCATACACCAGGGGCATATATGTAAGGTAAAGATGGCAAATAGGTGTATTGCAATTGCATCATGTTGAAAGTGGAAGCACAGGCCCTTTATCACTGGCTTGCAGGTGTAAAGTGCACAGCGTTCTATAGTCACCAAAAGCAATTAAGGCAATAACCTGGGATACACCACGCAAAATATGGTGATTTCCAACACAAATAGACTTGTGAAAACAGGTGAAAGATAGCTTTATTCAATTATTTCATAATGCAACGCTATGGTATGTGTAAGTAAAATAAGATTGAGTGGGAATTTGTTTGTCTGAGAATTTGTTTGTTTGAAAAGTTTTTCTTTGAAATGTCCAATCAGAGTACAGTGGCTGTGCTGAAAAGTTTTGGCACTGTTGAAAAGAGGAAGATTTGTGCCACAGTGAATTATTGTACTCTCCAGATAAACTGTAGAATGTGTGATGGGAGGTGGTGATATTCCTAATGAAATGTACAGCAGTCTTGGTGAAAAGTGTTACTACTGTCCCGCTAGTTCAATGCATATTTGACAGAAGTACTAGGAGCTGTTTGTATGGTTCTTGGAACATTTTAGAGCACTGCAGAGTTTTTCCATTCAATGAAAGTAATGCAGCAGCGAAGTGTTGGGCCATCCATTACAACAACAGTGCAATTACGGTACTGCAAACTAAGGGCCACATTTATGAGGTTTTAGCGCAGGGCAGCAGTGCCAGGAATATTGCGGCACTGCCTTGAAGCAAAAGAAGAGGTCAGGAATTTGCTGTATCAATAAGATACCAAAAGACTCCCTGACGTTGGATGGAATGTGGAGAAATTCAAACACTCACCCCCAGTCAAGAGATCTGAGTTAAATCCATTGCTCTTTTGCTTACCATGCCACCCCAGTTTAGACCCAGCCATATGCAAATCAGTCCTGACCCTGTGCCTCATGCGAACAGTCCAGCCTAAACTGCCAAGCCAGGTCATCCCTAGACCAGAAACAAGCATCCTGGGACCCACAATACACCGACAGCAACACCCACGGAACACCCCTTTCACACAGTGTTCTGCATGAAAGGGGCACCTATTTAAAAGGCCATGAAAAGCCATGTAAAGTTGCTTTATGTGGCCTTGTAAATAGGCCACGGTACAGTGCTCTACCAGAACGTCAGAAAAGTGACGTTCCAGCGGCGCAAAAGTGTTGCAAGGGGCCATATAAATAAGGCCCTACAGTATTACAGTCTTCCCCAGACGTACTGCCACTGCCTGATAAATGCATGGGAGCTCTGCAAAGATGTTTTGACACTCATCAATAGAAGCATGACTGACTTGGAAAAAAAACACTGGTATTGTCATAAAAAGTACTGTAGTCTTTCTGAGAACAATTGGTCCAGCCCCATTACATTTTTGACAGTCATGCGGAGAAGTGTAGGTACTGCTGAATACGTGTATAGATGCCATACTCTGAAGGTATAGCTTGTTGAGAATTGCTGATTCTTTCCAGTAGAAATTTTGAATCCCTTCCAAGAGGTGTTTCCACTCTCAGATAAATAACTAAAATGACAGTTGTGCTGAGAGGCGTTGGTACATATTGCCCCCTTTAAAAATGTGTCAGCTTTGTTGAGAAGTTGTGGCATTGCTGATGAATACCATAGCAGCCATTAGTGACAAGTGCTGTACTAATATAGTTACAATATTAATGACTGTGTAAGAAAAGTCATCTACTTAGTTTATCAGATTCCTGATACCAAACCCCTCTACCCCTAATAATCTAACCCTTGCCTACAGTGATGGTGAGATTTCATAAATATATTTTTCATTTCCAGCATTAGCAGAAAATCTTTGTATTTTCTGGAGCTACACTGCAGAGAAAGTAAACTGAAATCAGACTTTAAGGTTGTTTCTACTCAAGGTAAATACATTAGCTGCATTGACAGCAAAATCATTAGTAAAGTAGGTGTTAATTCTTTCCCTTGGGTGTTTGAACTTTTCCCACCAAGCCATAATGGAAGCCCTGTGCAGGTGGCTGCAGAGAGAGCACACAAAGAGAATAAACAAGGCACCTGGACCTCTACCTGTGTTGCTACCACTCAGTACCAAGCTATCCGAATCCAGGACTTTCATTAGAGGGTAGGTTGCTACCAACTCAACTTGTGTGACTGAAGATGGAGATTGAGCTACTTAGTGCACAAAGAACACATGTGCTCTCACAATAACTCATACCATTCTTCTGTACACAACTGTTTTTAAATGTCACTCCAGCGATTCCCCTGCAGGGTATGGTGCATCTTGTGAAAGCCTGCCTGACTCTTAGTTTAAGGATTAAGTGATTTTGCCCATGTTGGTGAGTGTTCTGTGGCTCTGTGTTGTGTTTAAGATAAATGCTTTTAAAATCCACCGTGTTTTCATTTGTCAAAAGGTGATCATATATGCACCATGCTCAACACATTTTTTGTAAATCTTCTAGGAGGTAAAGTCCTCAAATCTGGGTAAACTTGTGTAAACTGTCTATCCTGTTTTGATCAGTGATTCTATCCAATGTAAATTAAAGAATGCCATTTGCCGTTAACATCCAGGAAAAATCCATGGCGAAGAAAGACTTTAAAATGGAGTTTCATTTATGTCCATTTAAAAATATATATTTTATTGAACAATTAAGCAAAGAAAACTGCAGTGACAATAGACATTGCAAAACCATAAAATAAAGACAGCATTAGCAATTGACAAAGACCCTTAAGGACAATTGCATATTGACATTGGACCATTGCATCAACATTGCACAGAGCAGCAGTGAAATCCACATAAGAAATATTATGAAACATCATCATTAGTATTATCCAGGGGCATACCCCATATCTTATTCCATTTATTTGGCTAACCCCTACCAGCATATACTACCCTCTCAGCCAGCATGCACCAATCCATGTCTCTCTTTCAGTCCGACAAACTCTGGCTCAATTTGGATCTCCACATAGGAGCTATGTTTCACTTGGCCACCATCAGTTCCGAGGTGAGCTAGAGTCGGTCCATACAGTTGAGGTCTGTTTCAGCCCACACATTGAGAAAGCACCATTTGGCCGACAGTGCCAGATACTTTCCCACTACTTCACTGAGGCAAACCAGCCACCCCCCCCCCCCCCCCCCCCCACCCCCAGTAATGATGAGTCATGGCAACTCCACAATGTAAGGATGAAAGAGCCTTCCTGAACACATAGTTTAGGACACCAAACTTGATCCAATTTTCTCATTTTAACCAGGGTAGTGCATGCATAATAGCTGCGATGAAGAATTTCTGTTGCACCAAGCGAAAACTGGAGCATATGGCCACCCCTCCTGGGGCAGCCAGGACTTCAGGACAGTCCTTCTCCTCCAAGTCCCCTATGTCTTGCTCCCAACTCGTCAGCAGCTTGGCCATAGGATCAGGGGAATTATTAACTAATATACGATGGATCCGCTGTCTCTGCATGTCCTCATCCAACAACCCACCTTCAAGTACTGAGGACTCAGGGAGATCCAACCCCCTAGGAATTGCCTTCCTAAGGGCGCTTCTGATCTGTATATAGTGGAAGGTATCAGTGGGAGCCAACTTGTACTCCCTTTTACCTCTGAGAAACGAAGCACATCCCCACCTCTCCACAGATAACCCACCCTGGACAGGCCAATTAAGTCCCATTTATCAAACCCTCTGTGTGCTGTCAAGGTATCAAAGTTCACAGTGACCGAGAAGGGGGTGGCCTGCATATTTTTGTCCCTCCACCCCATGTCATGAAGTGCGATGTGGCAGAGAGCCACCGTAGTAGAAGTAGGGGTAAGCGCAGGATTTTCATTTATTTTTAACCAAAGTTACTGGTCTCTTTCCAACATGCTCCCAGGAAAGCTAACCATAACTCTGTAAACAAGCATTTGCAGTGCAATAGGTCTCACATTTACGGGAGTTTGAGCTATTGGCATTGTAAATGACAATGCCTTTTATTTATGTTTTGGTTTTCTAAACATAAATTAAAGGCATGGTCATTTGGAATATTAATAGCTTAAACTCGTGTAAATGTGAGACCTATTGCATTGCAAATGCTTGTTTTACGGCTGAGTCCATAAAGAGATTCTACGCCTGGTCGTGAGTAGCAAGCGCTACATAAATGTAATTACAGTACACTACAATGAGCTAGATGCTTTACAACGTGGAAATCTGATGTACAACTTTCACACAGAGGCACCAAAAAAGGGCCAAGAAGTTGCATGTCATTCAAACAACAGGCTGAATTAATCTTTGGTCAATAGTAAAGGATAAAGAAGGCATCCACTCTATAGTCCGACTTTTCAAGTCAAAGACAAACTTAAATCAGTTTGTAGCACGTCGATATGACAGAGCATAACACGCCTGGTATTATTTACCCACCTTGAGTGATTTCTCAAACATAGATTTTAGGGTTAGAGAATATTTTGGCAATCTGTGCTAGGAAATCTGTGTGTGCTCAACAGTGTCATAATCTGAAGACCCCAACTGTAGTCGTTACCATGATCCTGTGGTCTGTGTGGATTTCAATAGGAAATGTATCATTTCCCACTGCATTTAGCTTGTAGGACTTTCTTCGGCGCTCCACGTTCGGGGTGTGTGGTATTTACAGCTCATGCCAGGATTTGTGCGCATAGACAGGAGATAAGCGGGCGCTTCACTGTGGCGGTGTTGCCACGGGCCCCCTCTTCCACTTCTGACTCCTCTGACTGATAGTGTAATCAAGTATGGGCTTATTCTTGCTGTCGGTGCAACATGACAGCATCAAGGCAGGAACCAGACCATCTAAAGATGCAGTTGATCTATAAAATCTCTGCAATAGATAATATTTGATAGTCATTCACAGCGCCCTCTTACGTACTATTAGGGTTGAAGTCCGTATCATTTTATAGCACCTCAAAACCATTGATTTTGTAGTGTGCAGTGTATTTATTAATGGTTACTATTATTAAAAGTGATTTCAACAAATCCATTTATATTTAGACACTTCCATTTCATCTACGTCGTCAATCGGTCTATTTAAAACCTTACTGGTCTGTGTGAAATACTTACTAGCATTGGGCTTGAATGTATGTGATTAAACAGATTTTCCAGTGCCATTTTAAGTGTGTTTATTTAACGAGGAGCTTCTAAGAAGTTTCTATTGTATCAACATAATATTGAATTATGTGAGCGCCTGAATTCCTTGAGAACTTTGACCTGTGACACTGAAGCCCGGTGTTCTATGATCCGCTGCTCCCATGATTGAGCACACCCCCTGTCATTGTGCGCATGCGCACCAATGGTGCGCATGCGCACATTAATTTTCATGACGTTTCAATACCCCGCCCATCAGGGACTGCATCCCCGGTTTGTGCGCACATGCGCATGCGCACATTAAGGTTTGTGCGCACATGCGCATGCGCACATTCATTTTCTACGTTGCCAGGGGGGGGACGCTCCTCCGTGAATGCGGCAGCCACGCGCCTCCGATCAGTCCCCTAGGTAAAGGATGGTCTCCCCTTCAGTCCCTGTACTTATGCGGCCCGTTTCCCTAGGCAGTGCCGCGGCCTCTCGTGGGTGGCAGATCCGACAGGCTCGCAGGTCGCGCTCCGTGGGAAGACGCCACAGTGGCGTCACTAGGGTGGTGCGGGGGTGCCTCTCGTGGGTGGCAGATCCGACAGGCTCGCAGGTCGCGCTCCGTGGGAAGACACCACAGTGGCGTCACTAGGGTGGTGCGGGGGTGCGGACCTAGTTACTTAGATGTCCTAAATTTATTTATGCATTTTTATATAGCGCGGACTTTACCCGGAGGCGTCAGAGCGCTTCACATTAGGAACAGAAATGAAACATAATGAGAAACATTACAGAAGAGCAGATTACTAAAACATACGTTACTTACATAAGGTAATAGTGACAATTGTGAGCAAACAAAAAACATGAGGTAGTAAAAATTGTGAGCAACCAAAAATACATGAGGTAGTAAAGGTAATAATGACAATTGTGAGCAAACAAAATACTTGAGGTAGTAAAAATTGTGAGCAACCAAAAATACATGAGGTAGTAAAGGTAATAGTGACAATTGTGAGCAAACAAAATACTTGAGGTAGTAAAAATTGTGAACAACCAAAAATACATGAGGTAGTCAAAAGTGCACAAGAGGAAAAGTGACAAGTGGGCAGTTATAAGAGAAAACAGAGTATAATTTGAGGTATAATACTGCAATAAGTGCTAGGCACAAGAACAGGCGTTACGTAGGCAAGGTGGCACTTGTGCAAGTATCAAAGGTAAAAACATGTGAGAGGTAGCAACCGTGGGTTACAAGGGCAAAGTGTTGTGTGCATGTTACAAAAGGGCACCGAACACAAGTACAAGGAGAATACTGCAAAAAGGCAGACACTCCCACCACAGGAAAACACTGGGAAGGCACTCCCATGGTCATGGAAAGTAAAAAATATCAGTAGTGGGAAGTCTTCCTCCGAATAGCAAGAGGACGTGAATTACTTTTGGAGGTGTCTCTGGAGGAGGAGAACTTTGAGGTCCCTTTTGAAGGCCTGGGAGGAGGCGGTGGTCCGGAGCTCAGGCGGAAACGAGTTCCAGATTCTCACTGCGTTGCCTGAAAAGGATTGGGCCATTGTTCTTTCCTTCTTGAAAGTGGGAGGTTCAAGCAGTACATTCTCGGCATTGCGTGAAGGTCTACAGCCTCCAGAGAGTTTCAGTTTATTCACCAGGTAGCGGGGAGAGGAGGAGTGCAAGGCTTTGTGGGTGATACAAGCGGTCTTGTAGATAGCTCTAGCCTCGAAGGGAAGCCAGCGGAGGGTGGATAACAGCGGTGTGATGTGATCGCTTCTTTTGGCCCCATAGATGAAACGAGCTGCTGAATGGAAGACAGACTTAAGTGGGGACAGGTGAGATTTGGGGAGGCCAGTAAGAAGAGAATTGCAGTAGTCTAGTCTGGAGAGGACCAGCGATTGCACCAGGGTTATAAGGTCCTGCTCCGGGAAGAAGCGACGGATTCCCCAAAGAAGGCGCAGTTGGTAGCGAGCAGATTTTGCAATAGAATTGATGTGGGGAGTTAGATTGAGTTTTTTGTCTAGAATGACACCAAGAGATTTTGCGCTGTCGACAATGATGGGTTTGTTGTTTAGTAGATTCATCTGATCCATCCATGATTGAACCGGGGGAGGAGAGAGTGAGGAGGAGAAGAGGAGGAATTCAGTTTTGGAGGGATTCAGAATTAATTGATGAGATGACATCCAGTTTTGAATGGAGTCAAGAGTAGATTTTAGGATGGAGAGATCATGAGTGGAGGCAACCTTAAGGTAGAGTTGAGTGTCATCTGCATAGAGATGATAGTGAATCCCGGATTTGCTTAGGAGGTTTCCCAGTGGTTCTAAGTAGAGATTGAACAGTGTGGGTGCAAGTATAGAGCCTTGGGGAACACCTTGACCCACCGCCACAGGAGACGAAAGACTGCTCGCTATTTTGATCATTTGAGATCTGTCAGAGAGGAAGGATGCAAACCATTTAAGCACAGTGCCCTCCATGCCCATTCTCTGTTGAAGAATATTGAGGAGGGTGTTGTGATTAACAGTGTCGAAGGCTGCGGAGAGGTCAAGGAGAATTAGCAGACAAGACCCCCCTGAGTCGAGTATCCTCAGCGCATCATCAACCACTTGCAGTAGGGCTGTTTCAGTGCTGCAGTTTTGGATGAAGCCGGACTGACAATTGTCAAGAAGATCATTGTCCTTGATATGACGAGAGAGTTGTTTGGCTACACATCTTTCCGTTATCTTTGCAAGAAAGGGAAGGTTAGTGATGGGGCGGTAGTTATTGAGGTCATTCGCATCAGCAGTGGGATTTTTCAGCAGAGGGGTGACCTGCCCAGTTTTGAAGGGGACAGGAAGGGAGCCTTGCCAGAGGGAGAGGTTGATCAGAGTGGTCCAATAGGGGAGGGAATGGGTATAGAAGTCAAAGGCAATGGCACTGGGGATAGGGTCAAGCGAGTGGTTGGAGGGCTTTGTTTCGCGTATGCATTTGAGAAGGGCATCTTCAGATATGGGGTCAAAGCTCTGCCAAATGGCTAAGGATTTGCGCTCCTCTGGAGGTGTAGGATGAGCAACCTGATCCACAAGTGATTTCACCTTTCCATCGAAGAAAGTAGCGAAATCCGCTGCTCTCTTTGTAGAATCCTCCACCTTGGAGGTTGGGGGAGAGCAGCTCGGAGTCTTGATGAGATCGAATAGTTTTTTGGGTCTATTTTTGGCGGAATCAAGGAGGGTTTTGAAGTGCGTCGCTTTCTCAAGGAAGATGTGCTTGTGGTATTTGGATCTTGCTGTGCGAAGCAAGGCTAAATTGTCAGTGGAAGGCAATTGCCTCCATTGCTTCTCCAGGAATCTTAGCTGCTTCCTTTCCTCATAAAGGGATTTGTTGAACCAAGGTGCTGAGGGAGTGGGCCTTATCCTTTTGCTTTTGAGTGGAGCGACGTTATTAATTTCAGCTTCAAGAACTGTGAGGCATTGGGAGGTGAGATCGTCAACAGCTATGTTCGGGTCTAGCCTTGGAAGTGAAAGCAAAGCTGATTCACAGAGGGGACCGACATCAATGTTTTTGGCATCACAGAACCAGGAGATGGCCCTCTTGGGTTGGCCAAGAGTTATAGAGTGTGAAAGTTGAAGAGAGAATGGGATGAGGTGGTGGTCAGACCAATCTACATGAATAGGGGTAGTAGTAGAAAGCATGCCTGCTTTAAAAATAACAAGGTCCAGGATTGCGCCCTTAGAGTGGGTTGGTTCAGTGCAGTGTTGGATAAGATCATTTGCCGAGAGGAAGGTGGCCAGTGAGTTCGCAGAGGAGTCTTGTGGTGCGCCCCAGTGGAGATTGAAGTCACCCACGATGGTCTGATTGTCACTTTGAGAGTATTGGTCGCTGATGAAGTCTTTGAGATCTTCTATAAACGAAGAGCTACTGCTACAAGGCGGGCGGTAAATGATATGGAATCTGAGCGGTGAACGGTGTTGCAATTGAAGCTCAAGAGAAAGGCATTCAAAGGTGTGGGAGGAGCTGCTAGGAGACGCCTTAAGTTGGAGGGCGTTTCTGAAGATAACTGCAACACCTCCCCCCGTGTTTTCAGTTCTGTCATTCCTAAATATGGAATAACCTGTGGGTAATAGGAGATCAAATATAGAGTGAGAGGTATCTTTGAACCAGGTCTCTGTGAGGAAGAGCATGTCAAGTTTGTGAAGGGTGATGGTGTCGGAGATTTCAAGTTTGTGTTTTACTGCAGATCTGCAGTTGTGAAGCATACAGCGCAGCTCTGTCAAGACTGTTTTGGTGACGGGGGCACTTGGGCTCTGAAGGGTGATCGGGATATTGTACATTTGCGGAGGTGCTCGGGAGGGTTTAGGTGGACGCTTTGTTCTGACAGAGGTGATTGTCGGAATAGTGTAGACAGTGGGGTTGCTAGGGTATGCCTGCCTGGCCACTAGTGTGGGTGCTGCTTAGTGTTAGTGCAACTGACTGCAACTTGAAGCACACGCCGCCAAGGCGCCACGCACGCATGCACCGCACCGCACCCAGATGCGGCTGCCAGAGAACATTTTGCCTGCATACTGCCTCTCATTGCGCTGGGCCCGACAATACTCCTTTGATCGTCGCTGTGCCAGAAGTCTCACGCAGGTAATTTGATACTCTTTTATTCATTTTTGAGCGTAAATAATCACTGCGTGTGCCTCCAACAGCTCTCATTGCGTGGCTGTCTCCTCTGTGTTAATGGATACAGTGCACCTGACTAGGCCCTGCATCAGTGCCCGGTAGCCGTTCATTTCGGTTCTGACCGGGACTCCCAGGCAGAAAGGACCACGTCAGGATAACATCGGGAAGTGGTGGGGGAAGAACCCATGCCAGCCGGATTCTGCCTGTCCAACGCGGATCTAGGGTGACACAGGCCAGAGCTTCCTTAGGTTGCCCGGTGCAGAACAAAGTCAGTTTGCAGCTGCAAAGAGCATGTGCACTTCCAAAATGCAACATATATTCAAGCACTGGCAGCACAGCAGCAGGTCGCAGCTCCTGGCCCTGGAACTGCACAGTGGGGAAGCCTATGCCCTGGAGGGAAAAGGGAGGAAGAGGGTTGTGTCCGGCCTGGCCACAGTGAGAGAATCCATAGATAATTTGGAGCTGGACCGACGGGCAGCCCCGGAGCTTCAATGAAGCCTAAACTGGACGCGAGCTTTTGTCAGCGCATGCAGGGTACAGCTGAGACCATGACGATTTGCCCCCTGAGATAAGGTTGCAGCTATCTATTTAGTTGACGTTCTGCCACCAGTGCAGTCCGATCTCCAGATGGCAGGTCAGGTCACAGTGTGTGGGGTGTTTTTTTTGTCTGTTTGTGGGCTTGTCAGGCTGGACTGCTGATTTTTTCTGAAGAAAATTAAATCCTGCAGTAAGCTTAAATGAACGGAATCGGACATGCAAAACACGTATAGCATATGAGGACAACCTGAAAACGTGTTTGTTATGATGTACGTCATGATCTCCTACTGTTGCACTGACTTGCAATGCTATGAAAAAATTGTTTTTGGTGGCACAGGCGCGTTGCTCAAAGGGGTGTAATTTCTGATATTTATGTTTCCTTCATTTTTATTGCTTGATTTTACTCGCAAAAAAGTGTCACTCATAGTCGTTGAAATGTCACTCATAATTTCCCTAAAATTATGAAAACGTCACTCATAGCAATCTGAAACTTTGGCAGCTATGCAGATGTATGTTGTGATGATCGTCACTGGTGGTGCGATGCGGATGCGCGCGGGCCGCGGCTTATGTACCCAGCAGTTTGGTCCCAGGGCCGTCAATCTTAGCACTACTACCAATGACGGCCATGGGACAGCCCCCACGCGCTGTGCGCAGCGCACCTGCTCTCTGATTCATCACAGCGCGGTCACACACCCTCCAGGGAGTGGACTGAGGTCGCGGAGACCGTGCGTGCGCCGCAGTGGTGAAACACAATACCTACGACGACATCAGACAGAGGCCACCACCTTCTTCTCTGTGATATCGCGTCGCAATTCGCCTTCGAATTTGGGATGCCAGGGACGACGGTGAGACTAGAGAGAAATAATATTTACATCAGATAGATGCCAAGTTTCAGAATGCTTATGTGTGAATTTTTTTTTATTTCAGTGTAATTATGAGTGACACGATTCAGCCACTCTTTCTCGCGAGCAAATTCAAGCAATGAAGACCAGGGTATTAGGGTCCACACTCTGCTCCTCAGTCAATCATAAGTCTCTTTGCTCGGTCGGTTGCAAGGCCGTCCATTTTAGTACCTTGCGAGAACCACTGAGCCTGTCGCCATTTCTTACATCCCTCCCTGATATAAACACTCCCCGATAATGCTCCACTCAGCCCTTGGTCCATCTACCAGGCCCAGAGGGCTGCCCAGGTCATGCCCAGGTCACTGTCCATCTGTCCCTGCATATACTTGGATTAAGGAGTCTGCTGTCCACATGGGTAAAGATTTACGTATTAAAAAGGCAAGTCTCATCTGATGTGGTTAATGAGCATTTGCTCTGTTTTTTAAAGGAGGCATTTGATCCCACCTCTACTGCTCTCAACTTATAATACCTAGGAATTGGGGAGACATTCAAGAAAATAGTAGCGATGCAAGTGGGATTGGGGAGGGACACACGCATAACCACCCGTGGTACCCTGTTACTGCTCTCGTGTCCATGAGGATTCATACTGCTCAGATGCTGTCCCACCTTAACAGATGTATACTCTTCAATGGTGGTACTGCGGGAACATGCCCCTGCCCATTAAATTGCACACTCGTCAATAGCAGTAGTACCAGATGTTCTCCCACTAGCAGGCTGCATACTCTTCGATAGTACTATTGCCCAGACATTCTCGCGCCCAGGAGGATACATACTCCTCAACGGTGGTACTGCTCTGATGCTCTCCTGCCCATGACAAAGCAAGCATACTCCGATTTGAAAGGATAAATGCTGGATTTAGATCTCCGGACGGTGAGAGCCTAACTTAATGGCGGCCATTCACCAGTGTACCACCTAGCGCCTAAGAACTTAAAACCTGAAATTCTTAACGAGGCATAGCTCTCTCAGTGATTCCTATCATAATGTCGGTCTGATGTTTCCACTGCATCTAGTGCATATTTTAAGCAGGTATTGGCGATGCTCTTGCAGGGCCGGACTGGGAACCAGAACCGGCCCTGGTAAAGTGTGTTAAGAATACAAAACTATTGAGTGTTCTTAACTTCTTTATTCCGACCAACACGTTTGCTCCTAACATAGAGCGAAGCGGCAGTCAGCTCGGCGATCAGCTGGTAACTGTCATATGTGACAGTTATCAGCTGGTGACCTCACTGCTAAACGGTGTCCTCGCAGGGACACTGGGAAGCACGTCTAGTAAGGTGTCCTAGGAGGGACACAAGTATTATAAACACAACACATCCCCCTCCTTTGGGGGTGATGGGAACAGTAGAAACAGATAGAGAACATAAGGTTCCACTATCCACAAATGTAGTCCTTAAGTTTAGCTGGCGGTCCTAACAGTCTGCCGGTCCTGCTAATGTCCACCGGTCTCGCCCCGTCATGGGTTGGAACGACAGGTAGTCTGCGCCTTGCGCCTGCAGGTCTGGATGAAGGAACAGAACGGTCCGCTGGCTGGGTGTTTTCATGTGTACCTTAATCGCTCCCGTCCCCAGGGGTGGCAGGAAATTCAATGTCGGATTCGGTGTCAGAAAAATAAAGTCCTCCCTTACTCTATCGCCCTCCTTCCCTTTCTTATCTATCGCCCTCACTCTATCTATCGCCCTCCCTCTATTTATCGCCCTGTTCTCTTCTCTTCTCTTCTCACGTGCTGATCTGCTGCTCTCTTCCACCCCACCTCCTTCTTTAACTCCCTGTTCTTTTACTGTGCTGATCTGCTGTTCTTTCACCCCGCCTCCTTCTCTAACTCCCTGTTCTCTCACACACAACCACACCACACACAACCAAACCACACGTGCAACCAGACCCAACCACACACATGTTTATAAGCATTTTATCTTCTTTATTTCTCAACTCACTAATGCAAATGAAAACCTGTACAGCAGTGTCCTTACTGCAGTTTTCATAATTGTAGCCAAGAAGTATCTACACCTACCAGAATGGCAACAACTGCTGCTTAGCCTACGAATTCCTTGACCACCCAACATTGGTTCTTGGATTATGCCTGCCATTATTATAAAACTGTTAACACATTTTTGGACACCATGTAACTTGCCTTATCTGCATACTCTCTGCTAATTTTATGTTATCAATTTGCAGGATTATGGCGGTATTCAGAGACCTGGAATTGTTGTCGACTACCAGAAAAGTCTGGTATTTGGTGGGCCTGCTAGAAGGTGGATGAAAAGAAAGATGATGCAATCGCTTAATAAACCCATTGGAGGGGCGTTTGTCGGCAAAAAACCTAAATTGAGAAAACCTGGATCAAATGGCAATGCGGTCAAAGAAGGTATGTTTCTAGATCGACAGCTTCTGTTTTTTAGGTTTCGCCTGGCGATCCGCTGCATAGCAGTGTTCGCGCAGGCGAAAACTTTTGTTTAGCAGTATGGGTGCTTTGTCCCGCCTGCTCTTCCATTGGCTAGCTCCATAAATGGAGGCTAGCCATTGAAAGGGACATCTGTCTGTTATTGCCCTCCTATCTATCTATCGCCTTCCCTCCCTCTATCTCTCGCACTCCCTCCCTCTATCTCTCGCACTCCCTCAATCTATCTCTCGCACTCCCTCAATCTATCTCTCGCACTCCCTCAATCTATCTATCGCCCTCCCTCTATCTATCGCCCTCCCTCTATCTATCGCCCTCCCTCTATCGCCCTCCCTCTATCTATCTATTGCCCTCCCTCTATCTATCTATCGCCCTCCCTCTCTCTATCGCCCTCCCTCTCTCTATCTATCGCCCTCCCTCTCTCTATCTATCGCCCTCCCTCTCTCTATCTATCGCCCTCCCTCTCTCTATCTATCGCCCTCCCTCTCTCTATCTATCGCCCTCCCTCTATCTATCGCCCTCCCTCTATCTATCTATCGCCCTCCCTCTCTCTATCGCCCTCCCTCTCTCTATCTATCGCCCTCCCTCTCTCTATCTATCGCCCTCCCTCTATCTATCGCCCTCCCTCCCTCTATCTATCGCACTCCCTCTATCTATCGCACTCCGTCTATCTATCGCACTCCCTCCCTCTATCTATCGCCTTCCCTCCCTCTATCTATCGCCTTCCCTCCCTCTATCTATCGCCCTCCCTCTATCTATCTATCGCCCTCCCTCTATCTATCGCCCTCCCTCTATCTATCTATCGCCCTCCCTCTCTCTATCGCCCTCCCTCCCTCTATCTATCGCCTTCCCTCCCTCTATCTATCGCCTTCCCTCCCTCTATCTATCGCCCTCCCTCCCTCTATCTATCGCACTCCCTCTATCTATCGCACTCCGTCTATCTATCGCACTCCCTCCCTCTATCTATCGCCTTCCCTCCCTCTATCTATCGCCTTCCCTCCCTCTATCTATCGCCCTCCCTCTATCTATCTATCGCCCTCCCTCTATCTATCGCCTTCCCTCCCTCTATCTATCGCCTTCCCTCCCTCTATCTCTCGCACTCCCTCCCTCTATCTCTCGCACTCCCTCCCTCTATCTCTCGCACTCCCTCCCTCTATCTCTCGCACTCCCTCCCTCTATCTCTCGCACTCCCTCCCTCTATCTCTCGCACTCCCTCCCTCAATCTCTCGCACTCCCTCCCTCAATCTCTCGCACTCCCTCCCTCAATCTATCTATCGCACTCCCTCAATCTATCTATCGCACTCCCTAAATCTATCTATCACCCTCCCTCTATCTATCGCCTTCCCTCCCTCTATCTCTCGCACTCCCTCCCTCTATCTCTCGCACTCCCTCCCTCTATCTCTCGCACTCCCTCCCTCTATCTCTCGCACTCCCTCCCTCAATCTCTCGCACTCCCTCCCTCAATCTCTCGCACTCCCTCCCTCAATCTCTCGCACTCCCTCCCTCAATCTCTCGCACTCCCTCCCTCAATCTCTCGCACTCCCTCCCTCAATCTATCGCACTCCCTCAATCTATCTATCGCACTCTATCTATCTATCGCCTTCCCTCCCTCTATCTCTCGCACTCCCTCCCTCTATCTCTCGCACTCCCTCCCTCTATCTCTCGCACTCCCTCCCTCTATCTCTCGCACTCCCTCCCTCAATCTCTCGCACTCCCTCCCTCAATCTCTCGCACTCCCTCCCTCAATCTCTCGCACTCCCTCCCTCTATCTCTCGCACTCTCTCCCTCAATCTCTCGCACTCCCTCCCTCAATCTCTCGCACTCCCTCCCTCAATCTCTCGCACTCCCTCCCTCAATCTATCTATTGCACTCCCTCAATCTATCTATCGCACTCTATCTATCTATCGCCTTCCCTCCCTCTATCTCTCGCACTCCCTCCCTCTATCTCTCGCACTCCCTCCCTCTATCTCTCGCACTCCCTCCCTCTATCTCTCGCACTCCCTCCCTCAATCTATCTATCGCACTCCCTCCCTCAATCTATCTATCGCACTCCCTCAATCTATCTATCGTACTCTATCTATCTATCGTACTCTATCTATCTATCGCCCTCCCTCTATCTATCTATCGCCCTCCCTCTATCTATCGCCCTCCCTCTCTCTATCTATCGCCCTCCCTCTCTCTATCTATCGCCCTCCCTCTCTCTATCTATCGCCCTCCCTCTCTCTATCTATCGCCCTCCCTCTCTCTATCTATCGCCCTCCCTCTCTCTATCTATCGCCCTCCCTCCCTCTATCTATCGCACTCCCTCTATCTATCGCACTCCCTCCCTCTATCTATCGCCTTCCCTCCCTCTATCTATCGCCTTCCCTCCCTCTATCTATCGCCTTCCCTCCCTCTATCTATCGCCTTCCCTCCCTCTATCTATCACCTTCCCTCCCTCTATCTATCGCCTTCCCTCCCTCTAACTATCGCCTTCCCTCCCTCTATCTATCGCCCTCCCTCTATCTATCTATCGCCCTCCCTCTATCTATCGCCCTCCCTCTATCTATCGCCCTCCCTCTATCTATCGCCCTCCCTCTCTCTATCTATCACACTCCCTCTCTCTATCTGTCGCACTCCCTCTATCTATCGCACTCCCTCTATCGCACTCCCTCTATCGCCCTCCTTCACTATATCTATCTATCGCCCTCCCTCTGTATCTATCTATCGCCCTCCCTCTCTATCTATCTATCGCCCTCCCTCTCTCTATCTATCGCCCTCCCTCCCTCTATCTATCGCACTCCCTCTATCTATCGCACTCCCTCCCTCTATCTATCGCCTTCCCTCCCTCTATCTATCGCCTTCCCTCCCTCTATCTATCGCCTTCCCTCCCTCTATCTATCGCCTTCCCTCCCTCTATCTATCGCCTTCCCTCCCTCTATCTATCGCCCTCCCTCTATCTATCTATCGCCCTCCCTCTATCTATCGCCCTCCCTCTATCTATCGCCCTCCCTCTCTCTATCTATCACACTCCCTCTCTCTATCTGTCGCACTCCCTCTATCTATCGCACTCCCTCTATCGCACTCCCTCTATCGCCCTCCTTCACTCTATCTATCTATCGCCCTCCCTCTGTATCTATCTATCGCCCTCCCTCTCTATCTATCTATCGCCCTCCCTCTCTATCTATCACCCTCCCTCTATCTATCTATCTGTCTATCTATTGCCCTTCCTTACTCTATTGCCCTCCCTTACTCTATTGCCCTCCCTTACTCTATTGCCCTCCCTTACTCTATTGCCCTCCCTTACTCTATTGCCCTCCCTTACTCTATTGCCCTCCCTTACTCTATCGCCCCTCCCTTACTCTATCGCCCCTCCCTTACTCTATCGCCCCTCCCTTACTCTATCGCCCCTCCCTTACTCTATCGCCCCTCCCTTACTCTATCGCCCCTCCCTTACTCTATCGCCCCTCCCTTACTCTATCGCCCCTCCCTTCCTCTCTATCGCCCTCCCTTCCTCTCTATCGCCCTCCCTTACTCTATCGCCCTCCTTCCCTTTCTTATCTATCGCCCTCATTCTATCGCCTTCCCTCCCTCTATCGCCCTCCCTCTATTTATCGCCCTGTTCTCTTCTCACGTGCTGATCTGCTGCTCTCTTCCACCCTGCCTCCTTCTCTAACTCCCTGTTCTCTTGTCTTCTCACGTGCTGAACTGCTGCTCTCTTCCACCCCGTCTCCTCCTCTAACTCCCTGTTCTCTTCTCTTCTCACGTGCTGATCTGCTGCTCTCTTCCACCCCACCTCCTTCTTTAACTCCCTGTTCTTTTACTGTGCTGATCTGCTGTTCTTTCACTCCGCCTCCTTCTCTAACTCCCTGTTCTCTCACACACAACCAAACCACACGCGCTACCAGACCCAACCACACACATGTTTATAAGCATTTTATCTTCTTTATTTCTCAACTCACTAATGCAAATGAAAACCTGTACAGCAGTGTCCTTACTGCAGTTTTCATAATTGTAGCCAAGAAGTATCTACACCTACCAGAATGGCAACAACTGCTGCTTAGCCTACGAATTCCTTGACCACCCAACATTGGTTCTTGGATTATGCCTGCCATTATTATAAAACTGTTAACACATTTTTGCACACCATGTAACTTGCCTTATCTGCATACTCTCTGCTAATTTTATGTTATCAATTTGCAGGATTATGGCGGTATGCAGAGACCTGGAATTGTTGTCGACTACCAGAAAAGTCTGCTATTTGGTGGGCCTGCTGGAAGGTGGATGAAAAGAAAGATGATGCAATCGCTTAATAAACCCATTGGAGGGGCGTTTGTCGGCAAAAAACCTAAATTGAGAAAACCTGGATCAAATGGCAATGCGGTCAAAAAAAGGTATGTTTCTAGATAGACAGCTTCTGTTTTTTAGGTTTCGCCTGGCGATCTGCTGCGCAGCAGCGTTCGCGCAGGCGAAACCTTTTGTTTAGCAGTATGGGTGCTTTGTCCCGCCTGCTCTTCCATTGGCTAGCTCCATAAATGGAGGCTAGCCATTGGAAGGGACATATGTCTGTTATTGCCCTCCTTCTATCTATCGCCCTCCTATCTATCTATCGCCCTCCCTCTATCTATCGCCCTCCCTCTATCTATCCATCGCCCTGCCTCTATCCATCGCCCTCCCTCTATCCATCGCCCTCCCTCTATCTATCTATCGCCTCTATCTATCTATCGCCCTCTATCTATCTATCGCCCTCCCTCCCTCTATCTATCGCCCTACCTCTATCTATCTCTAGAGATTGGCTTGTAAGGGAGAATGCGGTTCCAAGTCTAGCCGGTGCCGTTCAGCCGCCGCTGTGTGGCTGGCACCAGAGGGTAGGTCTGACGACAGGGTATGTGGGGTCCGGTTAAACAGTTTTCGTTTAGCTGGCACCGATGGGTGAGGCGCACAGCCTGGGATGATGACGGGCTGGGTAGACCGGGTGTGTGCGCTGCTACCAGAGGGCGACGTTCGAAGATTATGTCGCTGGCAGGCAGAGATGGGGTCTGATGGCCAGGGTGCAGCTGGCATACGTCTGTGGCTTTCACTCGATTATTGTGCACCCCCTGCCTGCCATGCTCTTCTGCGCTCTTCTCCCTGGCAGGCTACGGCAGCCAGGGCAATGCCTCATTGTCTTTTGGGAGTGGTTGGCAGGTTGGCGCTCTCTTGTAAACGCCAGGCACGCCGCCCAGCGGCTGCTCTCTGAACTGCCTCCTGTTGAGTTCAGACGGAACCAGCCATTCCCTTTTCTGCCTGAACCTGGTGCCCAGAGCAGGCGCCCGTGGCCCGCCCGCATCCATCCCCCCGAGGCCTGGGCCGAGGCTGCGCCGGTGGAGCCGCATTCCAGAGGAGCCAGACCCGGCCGGGCCGGCTCCGAGCTCGGATTCCTTCAGAATGCAACTTCCGGTTGGGCGAAGTTTGTTGTGATGGAGCGCAGCAGCCAGGTGTTGTAATTACTCAGTGAGTGTTTGTCTGTCGGAGGCGTCCTGAGCCGGGATATGGCGGACGGAGAGCTCACCCCCTCGCTGCCACCCCTTCGGCTCACGAACAGGTGGGCGCTGGATTATTTTGTAATACTGGGCGGGTGAGATGCGGAGTCGGTGCTGGATGAGAGCGAGGTTTAGACGAACGAGTGGCTGGGATGAACCTGAATCTCTCACCCTGCACTGGACCTCCACACCCGTCACTCACACTGGATAACGGCACCCGTCACTCACACTGGACCCGAGCACCCCTCATTCACCCCCGCACACGTTATGCACCCCCGCACACGTTATGCACCCCCGCGCATGTTATTCACCCCCACACTGGTCCTCGGCACCAGTCATTCACCCCTACACTGGACATTGCCATCACCACAGGACCTCTGCAGGAATCACTCACAACTACACCGTGTCTGCCTCCCGCCACTAAACACTGGATCTGAACACCCCCACTCACCCCTGGATCTGAGCACCTGCTACTCACCCCTGGACCAGAGCACCCGCCACTCACCCCTGGACCAGAACACCCACCACTTACCCCTGGACCAGAGCACCCGCCACTCACCCCCTGGACCAGAGCACCTGCCTCTCACCCCTGGACCAGAGTACCCCTACTCACCCCTAGATCTGAGCACCCGCTACTCACCCCTGGACCAGAGCGCCCGCCACTCACCCCTAAACCAGAGCAACTGCCTCTCACCCCTGGACCAGAGCACCCCTACTCACCCCTAGATCTGAGCACCCGCTACTCACCCCTGGACCAGAGCACCCGCCACTCACCCCTGGATCTGAGCATACGCCACTCATCCGTGGACCAGAGCACCCCCCAGTTGAAAATTAACTTGGGTGAATCTGAAGGAGCTACATTTTAAGGTGTATTTCAGAGTGCACAGTCTGTTACGATGAGACCCAGGGGCTCATTATGTCTGTGGTGCATTGAACCTAGGGGGCAAGTCAGAAGTGCTCACTATATCCTCGTTGGCTATTATTACTAAACCTTAGGCTTGCATTAGAGTCTAATGGGCCTCTTTCACTTGGACGCGACGTGTTGCTTGTATCTGATTTAGGATATTACATAAAATGTGACAATCGTGGCAGATCTGGTATTAACATTGTTAAATATTTCAGGAGTTACTGGCGATTAAATTGTGGAAACATGATTTCTGGTATTTATGATGCAACTCTTCCCCCCAGCAGCAAAGGGAAACTGGAAACCGTCTCGTAAATTAGGTATATATGCGCGTTTGCTGTCCTACCTCCAGGCTATTTCAAGCAATAATTGTTTAATAAATAGTTGAAATATTGATTTGTGACAGGAGGAACACGCTGTAGAAAATGTGACTCTAGTATGTAAGGCATTATGTATTGCGATAGGAATGGGGAGCTCACAGAAGTCCGCACATACTTCTTATCCTTTGAATACACACACACACCCACTAAGCAATCTGTATCCTGTGCTCTACTCATTCCCAACACGCCAGATTTCTACTCACCTTTCACCCTCAGCTCTTACCCCTTTGCCCTCAGCTCTTACCCCTTTGCCCTCAGCTCTTACCCCTTTGCCCTCAGCTCTTACCCCTTTGCCCTCAGCTCTTACCCCTGTGCCCTCAGCTCTTACACCTGTGCCCTCAGCTCTTACACCTGTGCCCTCAGCTCTGACCCTGCCCTGTGCCACACATTGAATTGGAGATCTCTGCCTCGTTCACAGTTGCTAGATGGACCATATCAGTAATATTCATTGGCAGTCTGGGATGGGACAAAAACCTGACTGGAGGTGGTAGGGGTTTTTTGGGGAACTTGGACGATCACATTGTCACTGTTAATGTGTACTCTCCAGCCTGGCACGCTGCTGCAGCTGGTGACTGCTCCTCTGAACTCTTCTCTCCTTCCCAGAGCTTAACACCAAGAAGCTTGGCTTTGACGAGTTCTTGCCCATGCTGCAGACAATTGCGAAGAACAAGGACCAGGGTACCTACGATGACTTTGTGGAGGGGCTGAGGGTCTTCGACAAAGAAGCCAATGGCTCTGTGATGGGCGCTGAGCTGCGACATGTACTAGTCACTCTGGGTAAGAGGCCATTTTGGCACAGTACTATTTTCAAGGCAGAGAGTAATTGACTGCTGAACTCCCCAGCCCCCCTGCAGTATTCAGGGTCCCCCTTTCTGATTCCGAGCTTAGATTTCTACCCGCGTCTGGATATTACAGTTAATGTGCCCTGTTTCAGCCTTACAAAGTGTCCTATCAATCTCATTTAACTGTACATTCTTTTGGGGCGAGGGAGGACGGGGACATGGTTGGGTTACAAGTGGTTTTTGGATTGCCCATTCTACAGGCTAGAGCTTTGACTGACTAATAGTTAGTCTTGGTGAGCCATGTCCTGGAAATTGGTGGCGCCCTTGTCTTGTGGGTAGCGGCCTCTTCAGAACATCTGCTCTGTCTGGTTTTACCCTGGTGGCTGGCTAGTCTCACCAGCCAGTGCTGCTTCTGTGGCGGAAGTGTATTTGGTGGGTAAGTGCTGGGTCTGAAGCTGTGCGTGCTGCTGCATTCTTGGCAGTTAATCTGGAAGGTGTTTGATCGAAGCCTGTGTGCATTTTTGTCCTTTCCTTTGTGCAGGTGAGAAGATCTGTCTGTGTGTGTGGCTCTGTCTGTGTGTGTGGCTCTGTCTGTGTGTGTGGCTCTGTCTGTGTGTGTGGCTCTGTCTGTGTGTGTGGCTCTGTCTGTGTGTGTGGCTCTGTCTGTGTGTGTGGCTCTGTCTCTGTGTGTGTGGCGCTCTGTCTGTGTGTGTGTGGCGCTCTGTCTGTGTGTGTGTGGCGCTCTGTCTGTCTGTGTGTGTGTGGCGCTCTGTCTGTCTGTGTGTGGCTCTCTGTCTGTGTGTGGCGCATAGCGCTCTGTGTGTAGCGCTCTGTGTGGATAGCTTCTTTTGTCGGCTCTGTGTGTGGGTGGCTCTGTCTGTGTGAGAGTGGCTCTATATGAATGTCAGTGCAACCCATCACGTCATTAACAATTACAGACCTTCACATCGCCAACACCTTGGCATTGGTTTGATAGTTGAAATAATTGGGCAGTGTGGTGGTTATAATATTAATTATGGGTATCTCAAATAAAGGCTTTGTCAATGTGAAGGGCATGTCTTTGAAATTGGATGGCCTCTTCTCCCTATTTCATTTTTTTTCCAAATCCTTGGGCTCTCTCATTGACCAATCTGTGTCCTTCAAAGGGCATGTCCTGAAAAGAGCACAGACATCGGAGTCCCAGCTTACATTAAAGCACATTATCTGCTCGCCTGGTCTCTTGGCTGTGCTCTTTTCCCCTTGGGGGTTTCAGGTCACGGCCTGCTTGGTGGGGTTTGATTGCTTGCTTGTGGAGGGAGCGAGATTGCGGGTCATTCCCTAATAAGAGTCCCTGGTGTTTTTTAAACGCTTATCTGGCACACCCTGGTGGCAGAGTAGTTTCAAAAGGGTTTCTGTCCACATTGAATGCCTTCTCTTCTAGGTTCCAACCAAGTTATTGTAGTTGAACTAGCAGTATGTGTATAAATTAACGTTTATTTATCTAAAAAAAAATGCAGGCTTACAAGGAACAAATAAAAAGGGAGAGCGTACTCACTGCTACAAGTATCCTAAACAACCCAACAGTCAAGTCCCGGTACGAACAGTATGCAACGGTAAGATTTTTAGGAGCCATATCTGAAGACATTGAACCTATTGACTCAAGTTGAATAATTGCTTGGCCAGTTAAATCGGCAGTCCAACTTTTTCTATGAGAGTTACCACAATGGTGAGTGACCATGCCTTCCAGAATTATTGTTCTGACTACTCAGATGTCTGTCACAATTAAAGTTTTACAACCCACTGAAAATGCCAAAGGTTCCAGGGACGTTAGTTTCATTTTTACCCACACAACCATAGAAAAGTCAGCACTTAAAATTGTAATAGGTTTTTAAAAAAAAGCAATTGCCCATGAGGGGGTCCCTCCATGTGTCCTATAGGTTCAGGATACCTGTATCCTGACTCGTGTTTTCACACTGTCAAACCCCCAATCTTCCAGGGTATTGGTGAGCTGCCAGTAGATTCAGAGCTATCCGTTGGAGATGTCTGCTTTAAATATAAATGTAATCCAGCAAATTCTTTATTGGTATTTCTAGTAAGTATATTTCTGTTGCAGTCTTGTATTCAACCAGAAATATGGCTATTCTGCAGTTCTACTTAAAAGCGAATTTCACACCACACATGGGTAACCCTTCAGCCACAGGCATAAAAGCATCAACAGCTTACCTTCTCTTTCAATAAAACTTCTCAATCTGCCCAATCTACCTTCTCTTTAGGAATGCTGGAAATCTCACTGGATGGAAAGCAATTTCCTCCAGCTGAACGCTGCAAAAACTGAGGTTCTGCTCTTTGGAGATGCCCCCTCCTCTGGTCACCTTCCTGGTGGCCCCCAGAACTAGGCACACCCCCGACCCCGGCAACCACAGTCAAAAACCTCTGTGTTCACCTTCAACAGTCCCTAAACATGAAGAAACACGTTACTCACACAGTCTGATCCTGCTTCCACACCCATGGCTTACTAAGGAAAGCTTTTACTTATGTCCCCGACACAACAAGGAAAACCCTAACACAGGCCCTGATACCAAGAAAGCTGGACTATTGCAACGCCCTATTGATCGCAGCAAATGAGTCCTCCTTAAACCAATTGCAAATGATACCAAACACAGCCGCCTGCACGGTTCTGAATGCTCCCCCCAGATCAGCTTCCTCTCCCCTCCCTCATCAGCTACACTGGCTGCCCATACGACAGCGCGTGAAATTCTAGATCTGCTGTCTCACACACAAAGCTATCTGGGGCAATGGCCCTCCAGATGTAGTAGAGAAACTTCGCCACACAGCCGCCTGCACGGTTCTGAATGCTCCCCCCAGATCAGCTTCCTCTCCCCTCCCTCATCAGCTACACTGGCTGCCCATACGACAGCGCGTGAAATTCTAGATCTGCTGTCTCACACACAAAGCTATCTGGGGCAATGGCCCTCCAGATGTAGTAGAGAAACTTCGCCGCTATTACCCGGCTCGGACTCTGCGCGCCAGCTCCCAATCGCTCCTCAAAAGCCCCAACATAAAAAAGGCTAGACCCGGAGGCAAGTCCTTCTCGCACCCTTCATCTGGAATCAACTACAGCTGGCCCTAAGACAGTGTCTGGACCATCTTAAATTCGGAAGACTCCTGAAAACTGCCCTGACAGAGTGAGGGAGTGAGAGTGGGAAAGGGAGACAGTGAGGGAGTGAGAGGGAAAGGGAGGGAAAGGAGGGAAAAGGAGTGACAGAGTGAGGGAGTGACAGGGGGAAAGGGAGACAGTGAGAGGGAAAGGAAGGGAGGGAAAGTGAGTGAGGGAAAGGGAGACAGAGTGAGGGAGTGAGAGAGGGAAAGGGAGACAGAGTGAGAGGGAAAGGGGGGAGGGAGTGAGAGAGGGAAAGGGAGACAGGGGGAGGAAGACAGAGGGAGGGGAACAGAGTATGGGAGAGGTAGGGAGAGTGAGGGAGGGAGACAAAGAGAGAGCAAGAGATGTGTGTATCCCGGGTCTGGTGGCTCAGTGGACGAAGGTGTCCGCTGCAGGGACCAGTGATCAACCTCATGGTCAGTTGTTTTTTTTGTTGCTCTAGCCCTGCCACCTCCCCCACTGACCCCGCCCCCACTGGTGCGGCCCTCGGACACAAACCACAGTGTAAATTTGGCCCCTGAGAGAACGTTTGTGAGTACCCATGACCTATGCTGTGCTTCCAAGCGCTGAGATACCCCCCTGGGGGTGATTCAAGAGCTATACAAATTAAATAAAATCATTAATTAAATCAAACAGGTACACATGCTGCAAACTGATAAGTTAATTACCATCAACAATTAGCTTGCAGCCTGTAATGCTGTGGATGCACTTCCACCCTTCCTGCCTCCAGGGCTCACACTGCATATTGAATGTTCAGATCTGTTTACTCCTAACTCAGCTTTGCAAATAACACTTCTTCCGTACTGAGTTTCACCCAAAAAATTGTAGTTTCGCAGGAAATTAATTTCTTGGAAATGTGATGCCCACCCTCAATATTCCAGTCATCGCCCCCTCTGTACAAGGACTCCTCGGAGCTCATGGGCATTCATAGACCTGGCATGGATTTTTCCATCCTATGGCCTGTCTGGACATACTCTAAAATTTTGAAGTCCTGCATATGTTCTCCCCGTTGTAAGATGCCTTTTCTAATAATACATTCTTTCTGCTTTTTTGTGATCTGAAATCTGAGTTCTTTACTTGCACTGTACACAAGACTTTTGCTGTTACTTTTGTAATAGTTAGTGTGCATTTGTTCTGCAAAATTTTGCTAAAGATGGTTTAAAACTTGTGTTTACTTTTAGGGTGAGAATCCCTTTGAAATCGTTGAGCAAACAGGAGAATCGGTAGTTGAGGAAACAACTGATGCGAATGATGAAGACAATGAGCAAAACGAAAAGGAGGACATTGATGGTGAAAACGATGAAAATGAGGAGCAGATAATGTGGAGGCAGAAAGTGCAGATGCGGATGATGCTGCTGACCCAAATGATTACTCTGGGGACTTAACCACCACTGATGAAAACTAGTTGAGAAACTGCCCTGAAAGACCAAACACTTTAGCACACTGCATTGGTGGACTTAAAGAACAATTTTCCGCAAAGTTGAGCAGTTCGTTCACCCTGCATGCATTCCACTTCTGTTTTAATTGCCTATGGGCAAACCGGTTTTATGTTTTGTTTTTTTAGTATATTACGCACAGCAAATGCTTCAGTATTCTTCCAGTGTAAATTGATTTGTTCATGGTTACGTTTTGAGTAATTTTGAGCAGTTGGAGTTCTAAACATTCCAATGTGAATTTTTCCAGTTTTTAGCGCCCAATGTAGTGTTGTATATAATTCAAGCTGTTGTAGCAAAGAAACCCTGATTATGTCCTGCAGTAATAAAGGCTTACAACAAGATTATACACTTATTTTGCACCTCTCCTATATGGTACTGTCTACCTCAAAGAACGGGTACACTCAAGGTGGTGTTTTATGCCCGGAGGTAGCGCCCCAGGGGGGAGCACTCGCCTGTTTAATGCTGATCAAAGGCTCTTTGCTGAGGTGTGAGATTGGAGAGGGTGCCGAGGGTATTCTGGGTGACGAGGTGTCACTGTAAGGCCTGGTAGCCTCTAGATAATCAGCAGAGGTGGGAATGGCAAGAAACATCCGCTCTGCCTATGGGGGCCTTGTGACACCAGCTGGGTGATTCACCCACCGAGGTGTTCCTTTCTTGCTTTAAAGCGTTCGATTTGTCTTGTGTTTTTTCTGCACTTTTATTTAGCGCGAACTCTATCGGAAGGTATTGCAGCGCTTTAAATGAACACTACTTACATCACACAAGGTCACTTTTTTAACAAGAAAAACAAGCATTTTCGGAAATTATGTAGAATATTCCATTTGTGGAGTGCTGCAGTCGGGCCGGAGCTGAATTTTAATCAGGGGGGGACTGCAGTGATGGACTGCAGTGTGTCTGCTGTTATACCAATGGCATAAATCACGCCGAGCCAGACTCTGCACCCACAGGCACCAGCTCCCGAATGTCAGGGTGGTCCGGAAGCAGCAGGAAAGGTCAGAGGTGCCAGGGAGAGGGGGCTGGACACACAGGAACGGAGGAACCAAGGAAGCAAGAAAGAGCGGGGAAGACGAGGGAGGAAAGGAGAGGAGGAAGAAAATAATATGATAAGGAAGAAGGAAGAGGGGCGAAGACAGGGATAAACGAAGGAGGGGGTTATGAGGGAGGAGAACAGAAGTGGATTGACAGAATAAAGACTACGGAAGTAAAGCGCGAAAAAGAAGGAAGCAGTAGAGGCGGGCATGCAGGGTGGAAGGAGTAGAGGGGAAAGATCAACAGGATAGAACGAAGAGAATGGAAGGAATAAAGACTGGAAGCTGCACATTGGGGACAGAAGAAATAATGAGCAGAAGTAGAGACGGAGAAAGGCAGACGAACAGAGAAAGAGACTGAAGAGGATGGGGCAATGTTGGAAAGAACGAGGAATGAGGTAAGAAAGAGAAAACCGGAGCGAGAACAAGGAAGGTGGAATGAAGAAGAGGAAATCAAATACGGAAGGCAGTAATAAAGAAGATATGAGAATACAGGTGATGAAGTTGTAGAAAATATGGAGGAAGGGGAAGAAAGGAGAAAGTACACCAAAGCATGTAAGAAAATAAGAGATGCATCGAAGATGAAGAATGGGAGACAGGGAGATTGACAGAGGAATACATGAAGGAGGAGACTGAGAGAAGGAGATAGAAATGGGAGGAAAGTGAACAAGTCGGTGTAAAGTGGTAGGTGGAATGAAGCATGGGCCGCAAAGAACACCAAAAAAAAAGCGAGAAAAACTAGCTCTGGCATTGCGCGGAGTGGGCGGGGGAGCGGCTTCCTTTCAAGTCTGATGCCGAGGCATGGTGTGGGATGTGGCTGGCGATGCGCACGCGCCTGGCTCACATGAACTGAATTGAATCCGCAGTTTGGGGAGACTTTTCGGAAGCCTTACTATAATCTCGCCGAACAATGCTTACGCATTGGTTTAGCGAGACCTAACAATTAATGTGTTCGTCTGTAACACAACTGGTGCTCATGTAAAGCGCTCTGATGCCTTCAGGTCTAGTTCACACCCCCCCACCCACAAATGTATAAACTTCACACAGGATGACTTCCTTCAGGATGTCCTGCACTGCTGCAAGCTCCTCAGTCCAGGGCGGCACCTCTGAAACTCAATTCTTGCAAGAAGAATTGACAACCACCTCAAATTGTGAAAGCCTTCAAACCTGGCTGTTTATAGTTCCTTGAAGCTGTGAGACAGCATGCTGCTGAAGCACAGGGGGCACGGGTTTTCAGTTACAGAGGTGTAGTTTGGTCAGTAAGATTGGGGGTGTGAGCTTCAGATTTCCCAACAATTGCGCTGGCATTTAATGTTATAATACATTATACAACAAGCAGGGTGCATGAGAGGGGCTAAAGTGGCAGTGGAAAGGGAGACAAATGAGGATGGGTAGCGGTACTAAGTGAGAGAAAACACAATATTTTGTAAAATAACCAACATTTATGAAGACTTTTAAAACAGAGAGGGAGACAGTGTATTGTTTGTCTGCATGTATGCAAACATTCCTGGTGAAATCCGACCGACACCTCACCATACCCGACTTAAAGCATCTGTACCCAACTATTTACCAGAAAATGCATTTATTAGGGAGCTGTAGCACCACAAACACCCCTCCTCCTGAAGGTACGTCCCTGTGCAGTTGCATGCACGACCCTATCTGTACTCACATCTTTCTCCAGAATTTCAGATTTAAGGGCAGGTACATATTTGCCGCACAATGATTTTACAATGTCTCTGATTCTCACACAAATCACGCTCAGTACTTCCCGTAAAAGCCAGATTACATCCCACATTCTTTCAGCCATGCACACAGAAAGAGCCTCCCTAGACCGTGTTGGCAATCAGAGGGCATCTTACATCATCGCTAGTGGTATAAAGTGCTACATTAATTCTGCAATACAGAACAAATCAAGTCAAGTAGCCAATAACCGAGGTAGAGGGATAGGGGCAGAGAAAGAACAAGAACATGAGAGAAGGCAGAGAGACAGCCAGATAAGCAAAGACAGAGAAACTGAGAAGTGGAGTAGAGCAAGAGAGATAAGCGTTAGGGAGAGGCAGAGAGAAACAAAGTGAGGGGGTGAGTGCAAGGGAGGCCTGGACAATAGGATTCCTGCCTCGAGAGGTGGGAGCACCACCCCAGACTGGACTTTCTGTATTGGGACAAGGAGGGTTGACAAGAAACAGACACTGCCTGGAGCAAACTAGGTGTTCCATGCATAGCCCCAGCTCTGGCGCCAAAACTGGACGAAGGAAAGGGGGTGTAACCACCGCCCTTCCTGGTCCCACCCATATCAATCAATCAGGAGTTTGTTAAAGCGCGACTACTCACCCGTAAGGGTCTCAAGGCGCTAGGGGTGGGTGGGGGGGGTGCAGGTTCCATTCCATCAAGGAGGGGGTCTGTCGAAGAGCCAGGTTTTGAGGTTTCTTGCGAAGATGGGCAGCGATGTTGTCTGTCTGAGGTGGAGCGGAAGGGCGTTCCATGCTTTGGCCGCGAGGAAGGAGAAGGAGCGGCCTCCCGATCTGGTCTTTCTGGTGCGGGGGACCACGGCGTAGGAAAGCTGGGCTGATCGTAGGGTCCTTTGTGGTGCGTGGAATTTGAGTCTGCTGTTCAGGTATGCTGGTCCGGTGCCGTGGAGGGCCTTGTGTGCGTGGGTGAGCATCTTAAAGGTGATTCTCGCCTCGATGGGGAGCCAGTGGAGTGTGCGCAGGTGCTGGGAGATGTGGCAGTGTTTTGGCAGGTTGAGGACCAGTCTTGCGGCGGCGTTCTGGATGTTCTGTAGCTTGCGGATGAGGTTTTTGTTTATTCCGGCGTAGAGTGCGTTGCCATAGTCGAGTCTGCTGGTGACCAGGGCGTGAGTGACTGTCTTTCGGTGTTCGAGGGGGATCCATTTGAAGGTCTTACGGAGGGTGTGGAAGCAGGAAGATGAGACAAAGTTGATCTGGTGGTCCATTTTGAGCTCGGAGTCCAGGATGATTCCCAGGTTGCGTGCGTGGTCTGTGGGGGTTGGCGGGTTTCCGAGGGCGGTGGGCCACCAGGTGTCGCTCCAGGCGTCAGGGTTTGGGCCCATGATGAGTACTTCTGTTTTGTTGGTGTTTAGTTGAAGGCAGCTGTTTTTCATCCATTTGGCGACGGCTTCCATGCCTTCTCGAAAGTTGCGTCTGGCGGTGTTGGGCTCGTTGGATAGGGAGAGGATGAGCTGGGTGTAGTCTGCATATGACACGATGTTGAGTCCGTAGGTTCTGACGATGGGGGCAAGTGGAGCCATGTAGACGTTGAAGAGCGTCGGGCTGAGGGAGGAGCCCTGGGGGACTCCGCAGGTGATCGGTGTGGGGTCCGAGAGGAAAGGGGGGAGTCTGACCCGCTGCGTCCTGCCGGAGAGGAAGGAGCAGATCCAGTCGAGGGCCTTGTCCTGGATTCCTGCAACGTAGAGTCTGCGTATTAGGGTGCGGTGGGAGACTGTGTCGAACGCCGCTGATAGGTCGAGGAGGATGAGGGCTACTGTTTCTCCTTTGTCCAGTAAGGTGCGGATGTCGTCTGTTGCGGCGAGGAGGGCGGTTTCCGTACTGTGGTTTTTTCTGAAGCCGGATTGGGAGGAGTCGAGGATGTTGTGTTCTTCAATGAATGTGGCAAGTTGGCTGTTGATGGCTTTCTCGATGACTTTCGCTGGGAACGGGAGCAGGGAGATGGGTCTGTAGTTTTTGAGGTCGGAGGGGTCCGCTGAGGGTTTCTTTAGGAGGGGGTTGACCTCGGCGTGTTTCCAGTCGTCGGGGAACGAGACGGTCGCCAGGGAGCGGTTGATGGTTTGGCGGAGCATGGGTGCGATGGTGTTGGCGGCTCTGTTGAAGATGTGGTGGGGGCAGGGGTAGAGTTTTAGATTTGGAGGCCAATGACCTAATTTTAGCGTGATGAGTGACCACTTGCGCAACAGAGGAGCCTTGTGATTGTGTTAGTTCCTGATTATGTGAGGCAGAAGATATTGAAATCGGATCAGGCTGATCTGTGGGTATCAGAGCGTGGGCATGAGTACTACCAGGTAAAATGTTATCTTGTGCCCACGCACTGTAGAGGGTTGGATTATCTACACGGGGCATTTCATGTTCCCGAATGGTTCTGACAGCACTACTTCCCACAGTCCCTTGCCCTTCAGTCCCTTGCCCTTCGACATTCACCTGAGCTGAAGACTGAAGACTCTCCCTTGTGGCCAAGGAGTGACCACCCTGGGCAACCAGGCACCATCCAGCGTTTAGTTGCTTCGACAGTGAAATGGATCCCAAACAAAAAAAATAAGCTCCTGAGTGGCGCCGTGTCTGGCTGCCATAATTGAAGACACATGGGCTTTGGTGCGCATAACAAACACCAATAGGCCGTAGGCGGAGTTAAGCGACCGCCTATGGCCTATTGCGTGTTTTGTTATATAACAGCACGCATGCAAAGCCCAATCACAATGGACCTTGAAATGCACATGCACGACCTATGTGGAATTTCAAGGTCCATTTTTGAAACCCTAGTAAAAGTGCTTTTCGCTCGCTTCGCTTGCAAGCCCTAAAAAGGTGAAAAAGATATCGTACCTGATGAGAAGACACTGGGGTAACACTCTTTTGTCCAAAACTGAAAAGATAGTGCAGAAATTATATGTTAGAATGATTAAGGAGCTGCAAAGAGGGTATACAAACACCATCACCCTAGTCAACACACACTGTCAACCAAGATTAGGCCTGTATAAGTTCCCTTTTGACTTAGGGAGTACACAAAACAACGGGGAGCAGAAATACTACCTGCTACCCATCAACGCCAGCAAAACCCTAGTCAACGCACACTGGCAAACTAGAACAGGCCTGTATAAGCTCCCTTTTGAGTTAGGGGGTACAGGAAACAACAGTGAGCAGAAATACTACGCCAGCCAAACCCTAGACAACACACACTGGCAAAGTAGATTAGGCCTGTATAAGCTCCATTTTGAGTTAGGGGGTACACAAAACCACGGGGAGCAGAAATACTACCTGCTCCCCATCAACGCCAGCCGAACCCTAGCCAACGCACAACAAACAACTTAAACAGGCATGTATAAACTCCCTTTTGACTTAGGGGGTACAGAAAACCACAGGGAGCATAAATACTACCTGCTCCCCATCCACGCCAGCCAAACCGTACACAACGCACACTGGCAAAGTAGATTAGGCCTATCATCACTGGATAGTATGTATGAAAAGGCCATTATCAATAAGGGAAAGTAGGGAAAAACCCTTCCCCTGAGGAATATTCTGATTTGGGAGGGAGTGAACGGAATACCTAACGAGAAATATTGGCTCAAGCCTATCCATTCACCCTCTGTTGGAAAATAATAGTCTAAAACCCTGTCCATTGGAAAAACCGAGCGAAAAATCAATATGCACACATTTGGTATAAGAGCGCCCGCCATGTGGGGAAAATTAACCCCACAGCAGAGTCCCGTGTCATATATCCACCAGCTAACCTGGCCCTCCCACGTTGAATGAATCGCAAGGGACTGAAGAACCTGGAGTTATAGGGGAGCGCCAGCAACGCAGTTAAGCGCCTGACAATTTTCAGTTGTTATCGGAAACCCTGAACCCAAAAAAGGTGATTGCTTACTTGATGGCGGACATGCCAGAAACCTTGGTAATCAGGACACAACCCTTGGCCATGGGTGTTGAAGTCGGCATGGAGGTCTTCATACATCAGAAATGCTAGGATCTGTTTCTGCTGACAGTGAAGGTGTAATAATAATTCACATTGGCAAAGCGCAAACGATCACCCGTAAGGGTCTCGAGCTGTAAATGTAAATGTAAATGTGTTTCGATTTATATAGCGCACTTTAACCCAGGGGCCTCAAGGCGCTTGCTTAGGGAACCCGTCCTGGTATTCCCCTGTGAGATACCCCGGCCGGGTATCCACAAGGTGAAAGCCAGGCATCCCGCCGCGAGGGGCCGTAGTGGAGATTAAGCAAGCTATTACCCAGAGTCGCAGAGTGTGACCCCGTGAGTCGAGTAGGCACCAGAGCGAGAATTGTAAGCACGGGCGAATTTTGCGAATCTCGCGTTTGCGAATTTTGCGGATTTGCGAACTCGCAATTCGCAAAATCCGCGAATTCTCGCGAATTTGCGGATTTTTTTTGTGTTCGCGCGGGTTTCTGCCAGTTCGCGAGGGTTTTGTACAATTTCGCAAACGCGAACTTACCTGTCGGCTCGCAAGTTTTGCGAACTTGTTGTTTCTACGTGTCCAGCCTGTTTGGGACACTCTTCTTCATCACTGCCACTCTCTGTCACCACTGCCACTCTCTGACTACTCATGCCACCCTCTGGCCCACCCATGCCACCCTCTGTTTCATCACGGCACCCTCTGGTTGTCCAGTCAGTGTACATTATTGTGGCAAAGCAAAGCACACCTTCCCTGCCTCAAGTGACCTGAATTAATTTGGGGCTGATTAATGTGTCACAGAATATTTTTTTAGCTGGCACCTGCTTCCTTAGTGCTTCCTGATTAGTGATCTTTTGCACTTGCTAAGTGCTTTCATTGTTGCAAAATTAGTTACAACACCTGCCCTGCCACAACTGACAATAATGAATTAGGGGGTGATTAATGGATTTGAACTTCCAGCCTGGCTTCTGCTTGTCTCCCTTAGCTGTAATTCAGGACCTTTATGGCATATGTGTAACTATTCTGAGGTTCAGAGCAGGGTCACATAATAGTTGCAAGTAGGCAACTGAACTCTGGAGGGGCCCCTCAGGAAGCACTACAGGAAATGGCTACTAATGATGAGCCTGAACTTTTGAACCTGGTAAGTAGTTTCAGTTTTGCTAAGATCGTATTTCTGCAATTTAGCGCTTATTCGCGGGGCGCGAAGTTGTACTGGGAAGCCGCGAACTCACGCGAACAGTGCGAGCAAAATCCGCTGCTCGCGGATTTGCGGATTTTGCGAATCTCGCGGATTGCGAATTTACCGAAAATCCACAAAATCCGCGAGCGAAACGGATTTTCCGCCCATGCTTAGAGAATTGTCGACTCCGTGGAATTTTTTTTTTTGAGCCCGAGACCCGCCGAGGCGGGGAATCGAACCCTGGTCCACGGCTGATCTCAGCTTCTAGGTCTGCCGCCTCTAACCACTGAGCCACGCTTCTCCACTCCACCCCTCCACTGTAGGGGTCGTCAGGAAGATTAAGCAAGCTATTGCCAGAGTCACATGGTGCCAGGCTAATCTGGCGCCGAGGATCGAACCTTGATCCCCAGATTCCAGCGTCAGTCGCCTTAACACCACACCCCTTTCCAATATAAGGCCTTAGAAGGGTGTCTAAGGGAAAAGGAGTCAACCCCTCCTTTAGTAGGAGGAACAGGAACCTCCTAAGTTGGCGGTAGCTCCGTTTACAATATATTGGAAAGAGCCAAGGAGGCTAATGGGAACGAAGGTAATAATACCAGCACACCAAAGCGCCTGAAGGAACCCTTGCACGGAGAGCTCCAGAGTGAGCTTCAAGGGGAAGTATGTGAAGGATTGCACCCTCAGACAATGCCAGAGAACGAGATAATGGATGAACCCCCTGAGGCATAGGGGAACGGAAGTGCAGCTGGAACCGGCCCTAATATTGTGTATTCCCAAAAAGGGACCGGAAGCAGAAACCCTGAAGCATAAGGGGTTATAGGTGAAAATGGCGATAAGAAGGTGCAAACGTAAAGGACCGTTATTATGACGTATCCCCGGGGGTCTAGGGGAAGGCTAAACTTGCCCCAAAAACTCCAGATACCTTGCCACAAAGTTAATGGTGAACGACCCCCCATGTGGCATGGATAAATCATCCATTTCCCAGAAAAGGGATTTACATCTCTTGGAGGAGAAGGGGTGAAAAACGTACCCAAAACCGTATCGTGGACCCTGCAACCCGCGGAGTCCCCAGAGAGACCGAACTATCTAGTACGACAGTGCTGGATAAATCCATCGTATTTAAGATCTAGAATCAGGCGGGAGTGGATGTCAATGGTAGGAAGAAGACCGACCTTGGCGGTAGGAGAAATGAAATAGGAAAAAAGAAAAAGGATAAGAAACAAGACAAAACAACAACGCCCAAAGGATATGCGTAAATAATAATGATGGGCGGTCATAGGGCTTACCACACCGTGTTGAGGACTGTATACCTGGGGCCCTGGTGACCGACACTGGGATGGAAAAATCCAGATTGGCACCAAGTGCATTCTGGGGCGAATGCTCCTTTAATGTACGTTTCATCCTCCTTGTAACTCACCCAGCCTTGTAAGGGTGTCCGAATGTAATATTGTAGTGCCAAGCACCAATCACGCCCGTGTAAGGGTGTCAGAATGTAATATTGTAGTGCAAGTCACCAATCACGGAGGAGTTAGAGGGGGAGCCAACCCTTTGCACACCAGAAGTGAAATTAATAATATAACCGGCTCCTCAGCAGAGCTGTAGTCGAAATCATTGCAGCCCACAAGGGCGTAAGAGCCATGTCTAGTTATAAGGAGCGTGTGCGCACTCCGAGGGCCCTCCTGTTGTTACAGCCGGTAAGGCGTAAGTCAAAAAATTGCTCCGTCTGAACTTGAAGCATTAGGAGCCTAGGAGCAATTTGGGAACACAAGCGAAGGGCGTAATCCAAACTGGTATAAGTGGAACCTGATTGGGTTACGCCCCCCGGCTCGTAATCGTCTCTAATCCGCACTCAGCCACTTGGGAAGGCCTGTCGCGGATAAGCGAGAAACTGCGCCATGATAGGAAGTAGTCCCCGATGTACTCATGGAAGTACATTGTGAAGGTACTAGTTTGGGACAATATATAGTACCTACCTGCACTGAATACGTAACCCTTGGCATTAGTAAGATACCTTACCATCACCCGACAGTGGTGTAGTAGTAATGCTGGAACCCCAGAGCGGGGCCAAGCTCTCCCAGCCCCGTCTGGATTTAGCGTCCAGTTGGGCCATCGTATGTAGAGTCAATCTATAACATGAGAGCACGCCATCTCCACACCAACGTGAGCGTCTTAAGGCTGCGTGACTGGAAGTGTTAACCATTTCGTGTTATGACACAAAGACATCGTCTAGGCAGTTGAGGCATGAAGCTTATAATGCAAATTGCACAGGCATTGCAACTAGAAGCACACATTGGTAAAACCCCACCGGTCAAGGAACATTTCCAGTATCCCGCCCGTGGGCGAAAACAATTCCTGTCGGGAACACTTAGTAAGCGTGAGAAACCAAGGCACAGTAAATAACACAGAAAAGCTGCATGGTCCCTTCTATTACAGGTGGAAATACATATGAACACATATAACAGAGATCCGTCAGGCCTTTATTGTAAAAGGGGTGTAAAACGGGTATAAAAACTAAGTCTAATAAGGCCACCCGCATTGAGGATAGACCGCCGTATTTTGATCTTAATTTGATTTTGATTTTGACTTAAGACTGACTGCTCCTCCAAAGACACCTCCAAATCTAATTCACACCCTCGCTATCTTCTGAAGGAAGACCTCCCATTATCGAAAAGTCTATTGTCCTGGACTATGGAAGTTCCTTCCGAGTGTGTTCTGGTAGTTTGAATGTTTACCATTTTTTCCAGTATTATCCTTGTACCGGTGTATGGTACCCTTTTGTAACTTGCACATGTCACTTTTCTTTTGTAACACACTGTTTGCTACCTCTCACATTTTGTTTGCTTTAGATACTTGCACAAGTGCCACCATTGCCTACGTAACGTTTGTTCTTGTGCTGGAGTGTCTGTCATTTATTGCAGTATTATACCTCTACTTGTACTTTGTATGCTTTTGTAACCTGCACACATATCACTTTTTAGGTTTCGACCTGGCGAGGGGCACACAGTGCCCCTCCCAGATCGAAAACTTTTGTCTACAGTAGGGATGTTCGGACCGCCTCTGTTTCCCATTGGCTAGCTCCATAAATGGAGGCTAGCCATTGGGAGACAGAGGCTGTCAATCACGCTTTCTCGGGAAAACGCGATTCAGGGGCGTTTCTCTGGCTTTTTTTAAGTCCCGCCCCTTTGTCCCGGGCCGCGCTGTGATTGGCTGCCGGCCCGGGACACCCCCGTGACGTCATTTCCCGGGCCGCGCTGTGATTGGCTGCCGGCCCGGGACACCCCCGTGACGTCAGCCAATCACAGCACGGCCCGGGACCTGACTTGTTTTATTATCTCGCCCCCTCACCAAAGCAGGACCACCTTACACTTATGACACATCTCTAGTGTGTTAGGAACTAGGTTTAGCGCCATGCCTCCAGAGGACTACAAACTGGTAGAACATTAATGCATGGCCAGGGATTGTGAAATCCACTGATGCGAGTACTTTTGAGATGGCCCCTGAGGCTCGTAACAGGCCATCTCCTACGTAAGCCATTGCTTGGCTTACTGTTCTTGACACGTGACCACGCCCCCCTTGTTTCATTTTGGTTCCTGGTTGCTGCGCGTTTGGTGTATTGTCCAGCTCTCCGTCCCGTCTTTAATTATGGGTTTATCCAGCCTTGGCCCCGGACTCCTGCGGACCTCCTTGGCCCCCTTTCAAGAGAGGTACATTCCTGTTGGCGTGCACGTCGCTGTTCCGCTCCGCCCGCTTCTAAGCCGGTCAGCGCACCACACCTTTAAATTTGGCATCTCCCTTTCGCCTTTATTCGAGTTGCTGCTCCGCTCCTGTGAACTTGGAGCCGGCCAGCACGCGACCCCCCCAGCCTCATATTTCTTTGCTCGTGAGCTCTGCCTGCACGCGCATTGCTGCTACGCTCCTAATTCCTGAGCCGGTCAGCACGCCGTGTCATAGGTGTCACTCCTCAGAGTTCCCATCATTTCTTTTTATCGTATGTTTTGCTGCTCCGCTCACGTACTCAAGCTGAGCCGGCCAGCACACTACGTTTTGGAGAATTGTTTCCTGTACACACTCACGTTGTTGCTCCGCTCTGCCCGCTACTTTGAGCCAGTCAGCACATGATTTTTCCCAGTCATATTATCCCATTCCCTTCGGCCCTATAACTCATTTATAGAACCTTGAACCTTCCCTATCCCTCTCAGTTGTTTTATACACCACCACCCAATATCCTCCTACAAACCTGGCAGAGTGATGGATGAGAGTATCCCCTTAGTGTAGTACATGCAAAACAGAAACATCCTAGATACATCAACTACTGGCTCCTGTTTCTTTCACGATGTTCAGGGATTTTCCTCTCTCCCTTGGCCTTGTTTTTTTAGCCGTCTCTCTCCCGCCCACTGTCCGTGCCTCCTCCCTCCCGCCCGCCCACTGTCCGTGTTCGATGCCTTCATAAATAAAAGAAATAAATAAAATCCCCCTCCCTCCCGTTGTCCTGCCTTCTCCCTCCCGCCCGCCCACTGTCCGTGCCTCCTCCCTCCCGCCCGCCCACTGTCTGTTTCCGATGCCTTCATAAATAAAATAAATAAATAAAATCCCCCTCCCTCCCGTTGTCCTGCCTTCTCCCTCCCGCCCGCTGTCCGTGCCACCCCCCGCCCGCCCACTGTCCGTGCCACCTCCCGCCCTCCCACCCACTGTCTGTGATGCTGTGAGGAGAGGGGAAGGTGTGTGGGAGGGGCAGGCGCGAGACGGCACGTGCCGTGCCTGGAGAGAGGAGCGTGGTGCGCGAGACCGGGGGACATGCACTTCTCCATCCCAGAGACCGAGACCCACAGCGGGGAGGGCGGGTCCTCCTACGTGGTGAGTGCTTGGGTCCCTGAGGGCGCCCGTGCCTCTCACCCCTCTGCTTTACTCTGTGCCCTTCTCACCCCACCTATCTCTGGCTGTCCCGCTGTCTGTCTGCGGGTGTTGTCACCCTCTCCTCCTGTGTCCAGCTGGCGGTGCTCCTTTTGATTTTGATTATCCTGCATCTCTCGTGCCTGTCACCCCTCTTCTTACCCCGCCCCCATCATGCCGGTACATGAGCATCCTCCTGTCTGTACCCCCACTCCCCCTCTGCAGGGCCAGTCTCCCCTTCTGCCTACAATAGACTAGAGTCGACTCTGCACTGGCGTGGCTTCCGTTCTGTTGTGCCCGAACACCATGCAGCAGCCGGTGCCCACGTGAGGGCCACAGTGCCCGGGAGGCTCTCAGCACATCCCTTGGCGCCTACCTACCGACTGCCCCCAGTGCCACGTTAAGGAGGCGGAGTCATCCCCCACCTGCCCCCAAGTCTGCCCCGTTCGTCAGAGCATCAGATGCATTTTTAATATTATTTACATAGCGCTACCCGTACCCCCTTGTGGCCTGAAGCGCTTCCTCACTTCTTAAGTGGCTACTCCGTGTATGTCTAGCGCTTCCTGGCCCTGTCCTGGTCACGGAAGCGCTACCGTTTTCACTGACCCCCTGGGCGCTTTTCGTGGTGCAGGATTCGTAGCGTGTTGCTTGTACATTGGCCTCTGTGGGGTAATTGGGTGCAGCATGGAAGGTTTTGTATGTAGTGCTCGCAGCTACAAGTTTTATCTTTGAAATGCTGCAAAGAGCGAGTCATCTTATAATACAAACTCGGAGCGCAGCATTTTATTAGCCTCAGAAGGATGAAAGGCCCAAGTGGCTCCTCCAGCGTGTAAGCTGCAGGTTGCAGATACGTCTCACTTTCAGGCGCATTAACCCACTGAGCTATGCCGACGGGCTTTCCTGCTGTTTCTGTTTAGAGATCGGATGCCTGATGGTGAACTTTAACTGCAAGTCCTGCCTGGCTTCCTCCCGCCACACTGGCCCCGGGGATCTCACGGGCCGTTTACAAAATATGAACCAAACAATGCAATCCACTAAATATACCATAATGCACCTTGACACCGCGATCTTCGCCCTGCTCACCTGGCTCCGGCCTCCATCCGGAAGGCCTGTCCTGCAGCGCTCCGTGGGCCCCCTGCCGGGGCTGCCCCCCTCCTTCTGAGCGCCTCCCCCCCGTCACTCACCTCTTGGTGGGAGCTGATTTAGAGGCTGTTCCAGTTTATTTACTGCCTTTCACTGAGTGAAACGCAACCTTTGACCCCGCGCACTCGCCAGGATCAGCAGGGGACGACCCTCACCTGGGAGGGAAGGAAGGAACAGGGGGCTATAATTACAAGGAAATGGCGCAGCGGGGTGTTGCGGCCAATTTAGCTGTGCCATGCCGCGTCATTTAAAACAAGCGCTGGCGTTGCCAATAGGTTTCGCATTTGGAAATTTGGAGCTATTGGTTTTGTAAATGACATTTTATATTTATATATCGTTATTGGCATTGTCAATAACAATATATAAATATAAAATGTCATTTACAAAACCAATAGCTCCAACTTTCCAAAGGCGAAACCTATTGGCAACGCCAGTGCTTGTTTCTCCTGTAATGTACCGATTGCTACCTCATGTATTTTGGTTGCTCACTATTGTCATTTTTTATCATGTAACTTAACGTTTGCTTTTGTAATTTGTTAATTTGCAATTGCTTCCTCTTGTATCATTACTGGTCCTAAAGTGAAGCGCTCTGACACCTTCGGGTAAAGTCTGCGCTATATAAAATCGCATAAATAAATAAATACATAAATAAAATAAAAATAAATGCCCAAATTGCAACTATGCCGAAACCGGGATTGAACCCGAGTCCTCCAGCTCTGCAGTCAAACGCTTCTCCCAACTGAGCTATTGAAGCGTGCTCGAATTATGACGACGCACGCCTGCCCTTGTCTGGCTCCGCCATGAAGCCTCGCGCACCGAGACTTCCACAGACTCTGCAGCGGGAGAAGGCGCAACACCAGTACGCCGCTTCCCCGGAGCACTCCACCACGCAAGCAGGCCATGGGGGGAGTTAAACCTGGTCGAAGGGGGCGCACTGTCAATGTAGGCAACGCTCTGCGGACTACACCGCGCGGGGGCCGCTCCGCCCTAATTAATCATAAAAACCAATAGCGCCCGCGAGCGCTGTACACTAAAGCACCTGAACAGCTCCTCCCCCGTGACGTAGGGGCAGCAGCCGCTCACGGGGGAGCGACGCATAATAGCTTGGTTCTGAGAATCATTGCACCCTGTGACGTAGGGGCAGCAGCCGCTCACGGGGGAGCAGCCATTCTCAGAACACCGGCAGTGAAAAATTTGACTTGACATCTATATACACTTCGCTGTAAATGTTTGAAATGTCCACACGTCATGGCCAGGTTACAGTTAATCAGGCTGCGAACGAATGGCGTGCTGTACAGATGCAGTGTTAGTTACTAACAGCAGGCAATACCTCTCTTTTAGCCTGCTTTTAAGTGCTTCTATTTTGGTAACAAAACAATAGGGTGATTGTCCATAGGGGCATAGCCAAAGGGCTGCTGGACTGGCCTGAGATCAAGAGTCTGAAAGGCCAGGTCAGTCATGCTGCCTGCACTGCAAAGAGAGGCTCCCAGGGAAGAGTGTTCACTGCATCACTCTGCGGTAGAGGGTACCAGTGACCCACGAGCAGAGTTCTCATTCTGTCTAATGTCTACTGTGAAGCGGGCGCCGTGCTGCAACATTAAGCGCAGCACCCAAAGGCGGGACAGGGATGAGGGGCTGTGAGTCATGTGCTCTAAGAACAAGGCATTCGTTGATATGCAACACTTTAAATGCTGTCCTTAGAGCAACAAACACAGCTTCCAACATCCTAGTACAATTAAATGTGGAAATATATGGATGGCTTGATCCCAGAAGTCTGAGGATTAGATTTATTTTCGCGGCTCATGTCAATACCAATGTAAAGACATAGCAGGTGGTGAATTATTTTTTTTTTTTTAAATAATTTTTATTGTAGACATACCTGTACAGGCCATTACACGTATAACAGTAGCATCATAAGTGTCAGCAGATATATAATACATTTCTTCAATCAGTACACAGCCGTCCGGCCCACAACCCGGGGGTTGGGCGGCGTTGAAGCCTCTGCACATCCATGCCTGACGTTCCATATAGAGGAGTGGTTAGTGTCCGGATTAAGTGTATGTCTACTTTTATAGTCCTACTAAACTACGCGCTAATCCCCAACTCCCCTTCCCCGCGCTAACCCATAAACTCCCCCCCCCCCCACCCCATCCCGCACACCATCACCCGCCCAAGGCTACGCTATTACCATCCCTGGGTTGCTAGCTTCATGCTCCCCATATTCCTGCTGTTCCAGGGGCCTCAACTCGCCTCCTCTGTGCCCTCCACTCTTGGAATCTCCTCCTCTGTGTCAGCTTCGCTATCCCTGAGTGCCTGCACCATTACTTCCCATGCGGTCGCAGTGTCAGCCGCTGTCTGGTTAGGGGTTCTGCGCGCAAGTTGGTATCTATGTGTGCTGTCAGCCGAGGCCCATTTCAGAAACTCCTGCCGCCACCTCCGTGGAGTAGGCCCCAGCCTTGCCTTCCAGTTCTTGGTAATCTCCCTCTTAGCTATCATCAGTCCCATGTCGATGAACTTACTCGTGAGCTTATTTTTGGGGGTGTGGGGAAACCAGTGCAAAAGACATTCGGCCGGTCCGTACTCTATCGATCGTTCAGTCACCTCATTCAGTACCTCCCCTACTTCTTGCCAAAAGTCCTGTAGGACCGGGCACTCCCATAGCATGTGTACTAACTCAGCCCCCTCTTCCGGGCACCGGGGGCAGGCTGCTGTGTCATCGCCAAAATACCGTCTGATTCTACCTGGGGTCATGTACGCCCTATGCAACACATAGTAGTGGATCAGCTGGAACCTGGCGTTCCTTGTGCTGTTGCGAGCCCTACGGACAAGTTGTGCCCAGGTCGTGTCCGGTATGTCTCTATTCAGATCCGCCTCCCATTTGGCTTTTAGGGATGTGAGAGGAGGGATATTCTCCCTAACCATTCGATTATACAGGCATGTGACCGCCTTAATCGTGCCCGCCGCCATCATGGTGTATTGGCACGCCGCTGCCGTCTCGGGTTCCCCGAGCCCCGTGCCCCAGTGGGCGTGCATCGCCCTGGTTACCGCTGCGTGCAGCAGAAATCCCCCTCTCGGGATACCGAAGCGGTCTATTAACTCCTGGAACGGGAGCAGTGCTCCACTTTCAAAGAGGTCCCCAACCACCTGTATTCCCGCTTCCTCCCATTCCTGCAGGCTCGACCAGTCGCCGCCATGTGGTAGTGCCGTCAGCATGGCCAGTGGTATATCAGGCGCGTAAGGGCGCTGGGTACCTGCTCTCTTCTGGGTCCGGTTCCAGCATTGCCGGTACGTGCGCTGTTCCAGCGACAAATCCCGACTGTCCAACCGCTGCTGGAGGGTTATGTACGCCAGGACGTGCCTGGGCGTTCCCCGCGAGCTTTCGTCCTCTGGGCCCCGAAATACCCTCGCCACCTCTTGCGTGAATACCTGTAATTGGGCCGCTAGGTAATAGAGCTCAAAGTCTGGCACCGCCAGCCCCCCCTCATCCTTCGGGCGAGAGAGCGTGGCCAGCGCTACTCTGCACCGTCCCGCTCCCCAAATGAACGACGTGATTTGAGATTTGAGGAGCTTAAAGAAGGAGCCAGGTATCCAGATTGGGAGCGTCCGGAAATAGTACAGTAATCTCGGTAGGGCTACCATCTTTAGTAGGGAAATCCGGCCCGCTACTGATAGTGGTAATGTGGACCAGAAGGACATACAGCCCTTCAGTCCACGCACACATCGTCCCAGGTTGCCCTCAAGTAAGTCTTCCGGCTTATGGTAGATGTGGACCCCCAGGTATTTCATGCAGGTGGGGTTCCAAGTCGCCTCCGACTGATGTTGCGGCTGGGCAGTGCCCTCCAGCAGCGGGTACAAGCTTGTCTTGGGCCAGTTGACCCGCAGTCCTGATATCTCGCCGAAGCTCTCAAGTAGAGCTTCCGCCCTCCTTAGGTCCTCACCCCCGTCGCAGAGGAATAGTAATAAGTCGTCGGCATACAGTGAGATGAAATGATGTCCGTCACGGGTCCGTACTCCGCGGGTGTGCCGCCCCGTTCGGGCCGCAGCCGCCAGCGGCTCAATAGCCAGTGCAAAAAGGAGCGGTGATAGGGAGCAGCCCTGTCGAGTGCCCCGCTCCACCGGGTATCGGAGGGATACCGCTGGTCCTACCCTCACTCTCGCAATCGCTTCCGCGTAAAGGACCTTAGTCCAGTGGATATAGCCAGCTCCCAGGCCGAAACGCTCCATGACAGCATAGAGGTAGTCCCACTCGAGGCTGTCGAAGGCCTTTTCAATATCAACCGACAGGACCAGCTCCGTCCCTGTCCCCTCGGTCAGCCCGTCCATGATACGGATGAGCCGTCTGATATTAGCCGTGGTGTTGCGTTTCGGTATAAAACCGTTTTGGTCGTCATGTACCAGCCCTGCCATGTGAGGCAGGAGCCTCGCCGCTAGAATGGAGCTCAGGATTTTATAGTCTGCGGTGAGCATAGAGAGCGGTCTATATGACGCAGGGTCATCACTCTCCCTGCCGGGCTTCAGCAGTGGGACCACTAATGCCTCCCTCATCGACTGTGGTAGCCGACCCGACGCCTTGGCCTCTTTATAAACAGTCTGGAGACGCGGTGCCAGTATGTCTAGATATCTGTTATAGAACTCTATGGGGAGTCCGTCTATCCCCGGCGATTTGTTCCTCGCCATGCGCCTCACCGCCGATCGTATCTCACCCACGTCAATGTCCGACCCCAAGTCCTTCGCCTGCTCAGCCTCTATCCGGCACAGGGGCAGATCAGCCAGGAAGGGATCCACCAGTCCTGCCCTGTCTCCCGGGGCACTCTTGTACAGGCCCTCGTAATATTTCTGGAAAACGTTGACTATGCCTAGTTGAGTTTGTTGTACCACGCCTGTCATATCCCGCAACTGGAGTATGGGAGCGCATCGCCTGGAGGGGTTCGAGAGCCACGCTAGGAGGGCACCCACCCTATCGCCATCAACATGGGAGCGTAACACATACCGCTTGTAGTCAAAGGCTCGAAGTCTCTCCACCTCAACGGCTACCGCCTCCCTGGCCAAACAGAGAGATTCCTGAAGTTCCGGCCGTCCAGGCCGCCTCCTCTCCGCCTCCCTCAGTCCAGCATCCGCCTTCGCCAAATCGCCCAGCAGTACCTTCCGCACGCCTACATATTCCCTAATACAGATGCCCCTCACCACTACCTTGAAGGCATCCCACTCCGTCGCCCTTGACGTTGCCGTCCCTGCGTTCTCCGCGAAATACGAGGTCACACCATCCGCTAGGGCCTCCCCGAAGAGGGGGTCCTCCAGAGTCTCAGGCCGCAGTTTCCAGAGCGGGACCCTGGGCTTCTCCGCCACCCACGCCAGCCGGATCAGGAGCGGGTTGTGGTCTGAAATTGTCCTCGTTAGGTACTCTGAGCTAGTGACGCACAGCAGCACCTCCCGGGAGCAAAGTATGGCGTCCAAACCGACATGCAGGTCATGGAGCCCTGAGAAAAATGAGTAATCCCGATCAGTCGGGTGTTGCCCTCTCCAAACGTCTATGAGTCCCCAGCTCTCCTGCCAATCCCTCCTCCCCCTAGAGAGCCTGTGTACCGGGGAGTCACGAAGAGGGGGGTGAGACCTGTCCAGCAGGGGGTCGGCAATGGAGTTAAAGTCACCCCCCAGCAGGACCGGGCCCGCAAGGGGGTGGGCCAGCGTCCCTGACAGTGTAGCTAGGAAAGCTAGTTGGTCTGTGTTCGGGGCATAGATGCTAGCCAATACTACATCTCTACCTTCAAGCTTCCCCTCCACCACCACATATCTCCCTTCCTGGTCAATCCATTAACGTAAGAGTTGGAAAGGCGTGCCTGCCCTAATCCATATGAGCACCCCTCGCGCGTAGGCCGAATAGTTGGTGTGATAAACCTGTCCCCGCCATCTCCTTTGTAGGGCCACCCCCTCCTGTTTTGTGAGATGCGTCTCCTGCAGCAGCGCGATGTGTACTCCCCTCCGTACTAAGTAGGCATGCACTTTGTGTCTGCGTTGCATAGTGTGTAGGCCCCGGACATTCCAGGTAATACAAGTCAAGCCATTTACATTAGCCATTATCCCAGTGATCCGGTCGAAACCCTCCCTCCCGGTCCAGCCCGTTGGCGGTGATGGTGCCCCCTTTGTAAGAAACAAAACTCCCCAACAGCCCTGCCCATGGCATACCCAGGGTCAACAATATCAAAAAAAAAAGCAAACAATCCCCAACTGTGGGACCCCCCCCTCCCCCAGAACAGGCCCCAATATCGAAATACCAGTCCCCATCCAAACTCCCGTACCTGATGACCCAGGTCTCAACTACACAGCCGTAGCTGTGGGTGCCTTAAGGGCCTACGGAGCACGGCCTTGTACAGAGGGAGGCTGCGCCGCCCATCTCCACCCTCCCTCCCCAGGTCCTCATGGTCCCTCCGCCCTGAGCCCCGCCATGTGCCCCGGCCCCTACTATGTGCGGAGGCAGCGGTCCCCCCTCCCGGTTCCCCAAGCATTACCCATTCTGCATCGACAGTAGTTCATATGTTGAGGATCTCATCCGCCGTCTGCGGTGTCACCAGCGGCCCCTCCGTGCGGTGTATCCCCGACAAGTCTGACTCCGATCCAGAGGCCGAAACATGAGTGTCCGAGTCTGTGGCCCCTCTAGAACCGGGACCTTCTGCTTGGCCGAGCTTCCCCACCTCCAGCAGCGCCGCCTGTCGTTCCGCCTCAGTTTGAGAGGCCGATGGGCCCAGCTGCCCCCGTCCCCGTTTCCAGAGTCTTTTCGATTTCCGCAGCCGCTTGGGCGAGCGTTCCCGCTCTTTCTCTCGCTCCTCTCTCACCCTGGCTCCGTCAGTCCCGGCCTTGTACGTCTCTCACCAGTCCCAAGCTTCCGCTGAAGTCGCGAAGAAGATCGCCTTGTCATCCACTACCACTCGTAGCCTGGTTGGGAAGAGCAAGGAGTAGGGAATCCATTCAGTCCGCAATTCCCTCTTGATCGTGAGGAAGGAGGCTCGCTGTTTCTGCGTTTCGAAGGTGAAGTCTGGAAAGAGTGTAACTCTACTGTTCGCAATCTGGAAGGGGCCATCCTCACGAGCCCTCCGCAGGAGCAGATCTCTGTCCTTGTGGTGTAGCAACTTGGCTATGATCGGTCTGGGTGGGAGCCCGGGCTTGGGTGGTCCTGAGGGGACCCTGTGGGCCCGTTCCAGAGTGAAGAATGGCGAAAGTCCTTCCGGCGCCACCACCGTCTTCAGCCATTCCTCCATGTAGGCAATCATGTCACCCGTCCCCTCCGTCTCCGGCACACCTACGATCCGTACGTTGCTGCGTCGGTTTCTATTTTCCGCGTCCTCCGCCCGCCTCTCTAGGGTGCTTATTCGGTCCAAGGCCTCCGTCAGCTTACTCTCCATCGCCTTGTGAGCCGGCGCCATGACCCCGATCACCACCTCAGCCTCCTTGACCCTGTCTTTCAGTTTGTCGTGGTCCGCCCGGAGTAGGCCCAGCCCCGACGCCACCTGCGCTATGTCGTTGTGGAGCGCATCCCTGGTGGCCGTTATGGCGTCCAGTATTCGGTCCTGCAATCGTTGCAGGTCTGTCTGCTCCGCAGGGCCCCCCTCCACTGCGTTTGATGTTGCCGCCTCCTCCGCCTTGGTCCTCGGCTTCCCCATCGTGGCCGGCCTGCCGCTCTCGCTCTCCTCGTCTGCCTGCTGACCCCGGGCCTCGGCCACGTGGACCACCCCTGCGCGCTTCGGGGCCTCGCTGTTCGTCTACTGCGCCCCAGTGTGGGCGTTCGTCGCTGTGTCCGGCCCCTGGGTACTGTGGGGTATCGGTCACTCCCCCTCCGAGGCGGCTTGGTGGGCCGGACGTCAAAGGCCCTTCTCTGCCCCTTGGGAGCCTTCCTTATGTCCCCATAGGTTGTGTGTGCCACTGCCGCGGGGGCGGGGGGGGGCCCAGGATGCGCTGCCGCGCGCACCGCCTCCCGCGGACCCCCTCTCTCTGGGCGGCCCCCGCTCACCTGCTGGGTCGGCCGGTGCCTGGGGCCGGGTCGGGCCTCCGATTCTCGTCTGCACGGCAAGGGGCCGCTAGGAGGCCACGTCCGCTCCGACCTCCTCCGGTGGCGCCGCACACCGCAGCCGGTCGCCGAGGAGCAGTCCTCGCCGTGCTGGGTCCGTCGCTGCCGGCGATCGCACCTCCACCATGCACGCCGGCAGTGCGTCCCTCTGGTAGTCCGCCGCCTCTTAAGGCTCCGCTGCGGCCGCCATCTTGCTCGGCGCCATTCTCCCCTCCGCTCCAGAGGCCGCCGCGATCGGCGGTCGTTCTTGGGTCTGCGACGTCGCCGGCTGCCCAGATCTCGCCCGAGCAGTCACCGCCGGGCTATCAATCGGCGCCGGGGCACACACGGGCTCTACGGCCCCTTTATCAGGATTCCTGTGGGGAAGAGGCGCGGAGCTCCGGGCTCACGCCGCCATTTCCCTCGGCGCTCAAGCCACGCCCCCCAAAAAAAAAACATAGCAGGTGGTGAATATTTCAAAGTGCTCTCTTCTGCCCATTGCATCAAGCTGATCCTGCAGAACTCCCTTCAAAAGAAAACAAGTCTGCGAGTGGTGCGTGTGCACATCGAGCGATCTGTTTTCAATTATCGTGCCCGTGTCTGGGCACGATAATTGAAAACAAATGTCAGCGTGCGGGTAACAGACATCAATAGGCCATGGGTGGAGCAACACTACCGCCTTTGGCCTATTGCATGCTGTCTGTCTAAAAAAGACGACAGCAAACACCAATATCGTGGACCAATGGAATCTCACACGCACGAGCGTGTGCGATTCCAGGGTCCGTTTTGGAACCCTCCACAAAAGGGCTCACCTGCGTGAGCAATGCTGCGCACTACATCGCTAGGGGCGAGCCCTAAAGATGTATGTAAATCCCATGAGGTTTTGACAAATGTATAGATCCAGATTATTTTAAAATGTACCTTTTGCTGCAACTGTTACAGAAATTCTTAGGGGTTGGGATAACTAACTGCTTTCTGTAAACTGGTATCCAATTTTGTGCATTATTTTCTTATTATCAGAACAATAATGTGCAACACCAATGTTGAATATCCTTGGGTCTCTGACCTAGGTCTACAAGGTTTGGCTTCCGCACCGACTGGAGAGCAGTGCCCTATCGCAGTGGTGGGGGAGTCTAGGTTATTGTAGCCCCACATAACTGCACTGAACATACCTGCTAGTGTGGGGCTTTCTGGGTTACTAACAGTCCCGTAAATGGGTCAGGGTAGCAGTGGAGCAGTGGTAATTCAAACCCAATTTTTTTATTTTTTTAATATAGCACACTCAAGCACTGCTCTAAGAAAAAGCACAATATAAGTTCAAATGTGTTTTATTTCAAAAGTCTCAGCCTGTTGATTAGTACATGAGCATTAACCACACAGAATATAAATAAAACAGCAGTTATGCATGTTGGTAGCACGAGAATGAATTGGACAGTTTGCACATGAATGTTTCCTGGGGTTCAGTGCACTGCATACCTGTTCACAATGGGTCGGCTGTGGTTATCAGAGTTCATATTCACTGAGGGGTAGCTGTTCCTAAAGAAGGGAGAACAAGACAACCTATTGTGGTTGGAAAAAGTGTAAGGGTTTTTTCTCAATAAAGTTGGGTTTTAGAGCAGGTGGGGTAATACTTCCTTTGGAATTAGTGCCTTAACACACACCCTTACGAGTGTCATGCTCATCATCAGGCATTGCTACTTTGGGGGTGGCTCTGCAGTCCTCCACGGGCCCTGGAAGAGGGCTCTTTATCGGAGATCTTTTTAAGGAGATGCCGCAGTTATGCATGTGGGTGTGTGGGCCTGGAAAAGTGAGTAAGTTAAAATTATCCTCACAATACCCAGAACCTAGCTTTATTCAGGGGTCCGGAAGATAAGGTTAAAATACAGGGGATATGGAGCACCTCCTTAGAACAAATGCGGAGGTAGAATGAGAATCTTACTGCTGCTCTCACATCCGTGAAAATTAGTGTAAAGAAATGAGGTTAGGTCAACATGTTTCACGCTTCATATAGATCCCTAGTGGATCCAGGGAGCACTTCGTTAGGACTGTGTGGTGAAGTGAAGTTGTTGCAGGGATTCTGCTCATACACAGAACTGTGCACAGAGACCCAGGACATCAGTGAATTGTGGTGGACCAAAAAACTCACCTCAGTACCTAGTACCCCTACCCGATTACATCAGTGTCACATTAGCTCTTCGTCCTATAGCAAAGGTACCGATGATTAGACAACCCAGAACATGCGACTTAGGTTACTCTCAGGAATGGTGGGAATCAAGAACACTTTTTTGTTATATTCTCATACCAGTCCACAACATGGGTAAAAAAAGAGACACGATAAAGTTTAAAATATTTATTTTAACAACGTGCTCTAAAAATGCAGTAATTTTGCAAGTATAAGCAGGCATATGATTAGAAATAATACGATCAGCATTATTACAATTTCATAAAACACAAAAGGAGAAATCATATTATAATGATGGTGGAAATAGATATTATAGTGCCTTGTATGCCACCCTCCCTAGCTAGGATCTATGTTTTATATAATATTAGAAGGTCTCTTAGGCTTGAATGAGGAACCCCATTACTCCAAGATGAGCAGAAGTGAATCACATCAGGATCTGCAATAGCTCTCTGTCTCTCTGGAAACTGATTTTCTCCAAGTGTCTAAATCATGCATGCAGTGTGATGTTAAAGACGCCAGAATTTCAGCTAGCTGCAACTGCGTGCATGTTATGTCTATAGCATGAGCCGATCAGCCAGAACAACACCTAACCTTGTTACGATAACCTTGGAGGCTTCAGCACTCACTGTGCAGACTAAGGTCGAGCTTTAAGTCTAGGGACGTTGAAAACAAGCCATTCTCATGTGAAGCAATCCACGCAGCCTAACTTACAACAACAGTTACATATAGTGTCATGTGCAAAAGCAGCAAAAAGTTAAAATGGTGTTTAAACTTCTAATAAACCTATGCTTACATAGCAATGTGTGCAAATAAGGCCCTGCCTTCACTACACCCTCCCTTGATCCGAACACCCACAGAACGGGGGTAATTTGAAACACAGAGTTCAAGTTCGAGTGAGACATAACCAAGTTTAAATTTTGCCAAACTGGGCAATTGGGAGTAGTATTCCGAATTAGTAACCACCCAAAAAAATGTTTTCACTCAACATGAAGCAGGGGCTGTATAGTGTTCAAAGCACAGAATGTAAATGGAGTAAAAAAATAGATAAAAAATCATGAGTCACAAATGCGCTTGAAGTAGAAACCACTTCAATCCAAAAGTGTATATGCACAGTACGTTGCAACTGCCTATAAGAGGAAGTCATTGTTCTCATCCCAAAAAATTTCAGGCATCCAATTCAATAATGGGAAAGAACACACATGTTCTTCAACAGCCGGAGCCCCTAGCACCATCAGAGGCCAACTCGGGTGTTCTTCGAGATAACTGCATGCTAGAAAGTCATGAGCTGCAGTCCATATATTCCAATTACCCAGGACTCCATGTGCCGCTGCGCAGGCCATTATTTTAAAACCAGAACAGTCTAACTCATGAGCAACTAAGGGACTCATTAGTAGTTCATAATCCGGGTTAGGAAACACTGTGTTGCAGAGACACAAATCCAGAGCCCATTCGAAACCGCAATCCAGGCAATGGAAGTCAGGCTGCACGCATGTAAAATATGAGAACCAGAAAGATAATCCATAAGCCAGACTTAAGGTAGCCAGCGGGAGCGCTTCATAATAATCAAGCATCTGGTTACGAAGCTGAAGCAGCCAGGGCAGGTTGTTGTGGGGAACAGATTGTGCAGCTATTTTTGAGCAAGCAAATCAACAGCAGTATACTGGCAGCCAAGGCGAGAATTAACGGTAATCCGCCAAAGAGGCTGGAAAAAAACACCAAATATAGCTTGGAATAAAGCCATAAGGCCAGAACTTACAATTTTAAAAAAAAAGTGCGCCAAGCACGTGGTCGATGAGGCATTGAAGATAGTCTGAATCAAGGCACTGAAATGCAGGGGGAGATCAGTAATCAAAAAGGCATGCACCTCGGAGCGAGTGTTTGCCACGTGAAGGACGAATGTTTCATGCGAAGAAGTAAGGGCGACTTCTTTTTGAGACAATAGAGCCCTTATTCGACTCATCTTCTTGAACTCTGCTTTCAAGGTCGGAATGGAAGGCCAGATGGATACATCGAGCTTCCCATGTGGAGGAGGGAACAGCACATTTTTGCAAAAGACTACACGCTGGGAAACAGTCACAATGTTCGGTATCCCTGCCAGCATACCACAGCAGTCTCCATTATTTAAAAGCAAATAACTACAGTTTGCTAGCAACTTGAAAGTCGCAGTTACGGCTGGGACAAGATTTCCTTTTAAAATGCATGCTAAATTCAGGGCGTCAGAATTACAAGAGCCTTGCAATTGGATGTTCCTGCAAACTAATGAGTGATCAGGTGTGGAAGTGCAATCTTCACCTTTCAGATAAACTTCTTTACCCTCCCTCAGGCACTTATAGGTAAATGGCAGAGACAAGCTTCATGGAGATAAGCGCTACCTTAAGGTTCAAATCTGCCTATGGCATAGTGCTTCATACATGAATCAAATTTAAATAGCAGAAAAGGCAATGTTATTAACCCATGAATGAGCCATACAGCTGAATTATATTCAGCAACAGAAAAAGGCAATGGATCTAACTTTTCAATATGTAAATGTGAATACGCAGCATCCTTCATAGACATGAATTGTTGTTTAACAGTCAAATTAAATGGTAAAAATAGAGAAGAAGTATTCATGTTGTCCCAAGGCACTTTACCAACCTTTGACGTTTGTAATGTCCAAGCGAATTGCATAATGGAACATAATTGATTTTGACCATTATACAAAACAGACACTTCATCCTGTACTATATCAACAACAGATGAAACGATATTGTCCAATGTGTAAATTTGGGAAGAAAGGGTGTTAATGCTGTTATCAACAACTGCAAACACTTTTTCAAAATTTGCTTGATCTATTTCACATAATCTAGAAGCTGCTTCAATTTGAGACAGTTTACAAACTTCATTGTAAACGGCATATACCCATCTTTTTGATCTGCCTCCCACAGGGCCTTTAACAAAGTCATTCAGATCAACATCTTCAGTTAATTTGGTTGGACAGATGGAGTTTAACTGATGCTAAGATGGAATGTTTGAGCCAGTTCTGACATACCTTGCCTTCTGAATAGGTAGTAACAGAATGATCACTTTGAAAATGGGGATCCACCTTCACCTGTGTATAGCCGGGGACAGACCCATAACACGTTGTTGGCATACATCTGAACTTTTTTGCCATAACAACCAACCTTGGGAATCAAAACTGGAAATGTTAAAAGACAAATTTAGCAACAGAGACTGTAATTCACTAAGGAACAAATCGGTGTAATTGTACCATGTAGGGTATTCTCCTAAATCAGGAAGAGAAGGAGCATTTAATTTTTTAGACGTAGCCAATCCAAAGCAGGTTGTCTGTGAAATTGTCGAATTCAAAAACAACATATGGTTCGGGATGAGACATGCACGATGCAAAGCCTCAGTACCTTGTACCTGCCAGCCTTTAGAAACCCAAACAGATTTAAGATTAATAGTATCTTTCCACAGTTCATAGCCCCCTACTACTAATTGGTCAAGAAAGGACTTAGAATATTATAGTTTAGTGTGGGTAAGTCTAACTTTGGAAGAGGACTTGCCAGTCATCTTAAAATAAAATGCGTCAGGATCAGATTGATTAAAATCAATAAAATATGTAAACTATTTCAAAAGAGTTTTTGAGCACCCTCAACGGGAGCTGGACAATGATCCTATTGTGTATAATTAACCACATTTCTAAATGTGTTTGCTTTGTGCAGAAAATGATTGCCATAATGTTGGTAGCAAAACAAACCAGCATAAATACAAATCTTCAGCATCAAAGGTAGCATAATATTTCAAATCAGAAAACAGTGCCTCTACGGCCTGTACATCCCAGTCATCAGAGTGTATATTTTGTTTAACCACATCCCTCATTGAAACACGTAGTACATTGGGAACATTAATAACCGCTGTGGGGGCGTGGATTTGAAATTTGACAGCATCCCATACAATCCCATCTAAAATGGGCCAAGCTGTGATGTTAACAAAATTCTGGTCCCTCTTCATGATGTGAGATGAGGAGTGGGGTGCCATAGTTCCATCAATTAGTCTAATTGAAGTTCTTTCTTTAACACAGTTTCCATTTACAAAACTGAAAAAATACACCACAAATCCAATTGACATGAATAAAAAAATAGAAAAAAGCGCCAGCCAAATGTAAGTGCATGGGGGTTTCTAAAAGTGTTTCTTAAACCAAACTGCAAAAATTAAAATTTTCGATGGGGACTTTGATAAAGTAGAGCCATTGTCAAATAAAAAGCGTGACTGGTTAACAGCAGATGTTTGTAAATCAGGCATCGACAAGTCTGTAGGGTAGGTATTACTCAGTTTCATTAAGGGGATCACCAGCCGGTGAAGTCAATAAAGGACTTGCAACTGTAGGCATTTCGATTTCAGCATCAGGCCTGGTGTTAATTGCCAGAGCCACAACAGAATTTCTCAGCATTGCTGGACAAGAGACCGCTGGAGTCATACTAAGAAGAATCGGCCACTCGCTGTAATTTGACATTGTCAATGAAGATGTACCTGTTTTCCTTTCAACCAGGAAGTGGAGGTAAAACAACTGTTCTTGTGCCCTGCATACCAAGCATAGGAACTGGTGCACAATATGAGGGGCCGAACTCCTTCTTCTTCTGAAGCTTCTCACAGACCAGATCACCAACTCGGGGTAGCCAGCCAACTACCGGAATCTGAAGACCAGCATCAGATGTGGAGGGCAAATGTTCCTTTGCATGACTGTCTCTGGTCTTTTGTAGATTCTGTAAAACAGCAGAATGTTCATCTACGTCAAAGGTTGCGGCAGACGCCGCCATGTCCTGACCCTCAAGGTCTGTAACAAACACGTTGATGCCAAAGAGCATTTCGTATTGGGTCTGCCCACCCAGAGACCTAGGGAGATTATTAAGTGCAAGCTGTACGCTATAGAGATGGCCTAGCCTGTACCGGCCTGTACCTAAAACCTTAGCTGTCAAGGATTGCTTTAAGTCATGGTTCATTCGCTCCACAACACTATTGCCCTGTGGCCTGTATGGAGACGAAAATTTGACTTGGACCCCCATGGCATCCTTGTACGCATTAGAGGAGAACGCTGGACCCTGGTCCGAATGAAAGATGCCACATGCAAAAATTCCTACAAAGACACGCAAATCCCTATTGACAGTGCGGGCATCAGCACTCCTTTGTGGCCACACCCAAACAAAGCGCGTGCACACGTCAACTGCAACTAAGATTTACTTATACAGAGTATCAGAGGAGAAAGGACCGCAGTGATCTAAATTAACACACCCAAGAGGTTTATTAGATATGTAAAACTGTGTCTGGGGCGGACGCGCAGCAGTTGAAGGTTTAATCTGCTGGCATATGTCACAATGAAGGACATAATCACATGTCTGCTTGTACAATCCGGGCCACCAGTAACGCTGTTGTAGGAGAGATACAGTAGCTGACACGCCGGCGTGAGCCGAGGCCATGCCCTCGTGAGCCACTGTTATCAAAGCCTGTCTGTGGTCCTTGTTGGGAATCAACCTGTCACCAACATCGTTAATTCTCACATAGGGAACTTTATCATGACTTAAAAGATAAAAGTATTTAGAAGGGAAACCTCTAGGGTAATTACCTCCCTTCTCTGTTGCCGCAATAGCTGCCAACATGTCCTCCTCAATCTTACTTTTGGAACGTGTAACTACTGCTACTAAATATGTCGCAACTGCGGTCTTTGCTGCTTCATCAGCAAGACAGTTACCAACAGCGTGTACTACCACGCGTTTGTGACCAAGATTATGAATTACAAAAAACGAGTGGGGGCTATTCTTTATGCTCAGCCACTCGAATCCAAAGCATTTTGTGTTTAATCGTGCTACCTTTGGAATTGCGATAGTCGTTCTGACTCCAAAAGAATAAATTGTCATTGTAAGACTGAACACAGTAGTAAAAGTCACTCACAATAAGTGTAGTCACACAAGGGTCAGCATATTCCAGTGCAAGCACCAGAGCAAGTAGCTCTGCCAATTGGGCGGTACAGTCCCCTAATGTCTGTGTATGCACGACATCGGACTTGAACTCTCCATTCACCATAGTACCAACCACTATTGTGCAGGCGGCTGAATAAGCAAGTTTTGAACTCAGCGACGGCTGCGCTGATCTATCTGTGTATATGATCCAATGGAAATCCTCCAGCGGGCGCATAGTCAGAGGAGCCGGATGAACGAATTCATACTGCAAGTACTCTTGAGTATGCAAAGAGGAGTCAAAGATGAACGTGACATCCAGAGATGTCAAGGACGTGGCCTATTGTATCCACCTCGGGTGCAAAGTTTTTGAATTTGGTACACTGGCTTTCGTTACTGCCTCCAAGGCAGGACACGGTGTAACAACAAACATGCGTTTTCCCTGCGACAGTGTCCGTTCTTTCAGAATCGCCATCTGCACTACAGTCAAAACTTTTTCCACAGTGGAAAACCACATTTTAACCAAAGTGTACACGTGTGACTTGTAAGCTATAGGGACTGTGTCACCCTCATTAAAAGTCAGGTATGTGGCACAATTCTTATCACCAGATTTGTGTGGTTATCACGAGTCAGTAAGTATTTAGATTCAAGAAGATCAGACTGCAAAGATTGTAAGATTGCAGAATGTTCAGGCAGCCAGCAACATTTGGTGAAAGTAGGTTGTACCAAGGCATAAAGAGGCTTGACACGCTGGGCATATTCAGGAATATAAGTACGCCCGAAATTTAAAAAAACAGTAAAGATTGTAGTTTTTTCAGAGTTGTCAGAGCGATCAGCTGTGCACATTTCTCCAGGAAGTGAGGTACTAAACCTTGACCTTCATTGTTGAGACCATAGCCCAGGAACAACACTGTGTACTCTGCAATGTGTGATTTAGCAAAGTTAAATTTGTACCCGAAGTCAGCTAACATGCAAATGATGTGGATAACTCGACACATATGTTGCCATAATTAGTCGTCATCAGCATACGAACACACGTCAGGGTCATTGTCTCTCCAAAAGAGAAACAATGCGGGCGGAAAAGTCGCCTGGACTGTTCTTATAGCCCATAGCTAATCTTCAGAACTGTTTTTGTTTACCGCCACAGGGAAAAGCTGTCCATTGACTAATAATAGAGGACATGTTATGGCTAAAAAAGCCATTGGATATGTCAAGTGTAGTCTTAGACCGTTTACGCACAAGACTATCCACAAGGGCTGAACTATGAGTATTCTGTACTGCGCAGGTCCGACAATGAGAGTTCAAGTGTCGGTAATCCAATGCCAAACGGTACGAGCCATCAGGCTTAGTCACAGTAAAAAGAGGATTATTCATCGGAGACACATGAGTTTCAATCACACCCTGGTATTCCAATTGTTCAAGGATTTCCGCCCCGGGAGCTTTCACTTCACGTCGCATGGGATATTGGGGTTGAGGCTGTAGCGTAGACCGTAATGGTATCTCATGTCTGGGGGAATATTTGTCCCATCCACATTGAGTACGGTACAACGCCGGTGCAAGCACCTTAGCCCACTCTTCTGCAAAATTCAGGGCCTGGTCCTTCAGCACTGTGTGTGCGAAAGCAGGGAGGATCACTTCTTCCCCTTGCGGAGCGGACAGCATGAATGGTGGGGGCCGATCTGCCTCCGCTAACAAAATGTCATAGGTAGTAGTCAGATTTTCCAAAAATACCTCTTTTATGGTACTTTGTATGTCACCTTCAATTAAAAGGACTGTTTCATAAAGTCTTTCAGGGGCAGCCACTCTAGTGTCAGCTGTCTCAACAGCAACAAATGTCTCAGTTGCTGTCACCTTCAGAAATGGACGCAATGCTTCCTGCACTACTGTAATTTCCGCCGCGCTGTCTTACAGCATCAGTGCCCATGTCAGATTCCGAAGCTGTGTTCTCACTATCCGTGGCATACCTCGCTATTAAAGCTCCAACTTTTTTATTCTGAGACTGGGGTCTTTGACGTGTAAAGTCGTCTTGCTTGCCTTTACCGTTGGTCTTGCAGGTCGCTCTCTGGATTGCTGGGCACCCCGACCTCTGCCGCGGTATCCTCCACCAGTGGATGAGACTGATGAATCCTGCAAAGAGCGAGGAGAACGCTGATCAGGAACCTGAAAATGATCAGGTGACTTAATACTAGCGCAATCGCACAAATCATATGTGCACTCAGTAGACTCAAGTATTGGCGAAGCAGGACGTGACTGTTTCTGTTGCTTTTTCTTCTGTTTTTTAATCTTATTGCAATTCTGCTTTGGAAAAGTGGGGCGTTCATCTTTATCAGAAGTCGCCACCTTAGTTTGCTTCAGCGCTGCTGTTTTAGCAAAAGGCTTAACACCCAATGGCCAATGGTTTTGTAAGCATCAGCAATGATTTTCTGTAAATGCCGGGGCTTATTGGCATTGGGGACATCGCGCAAAGCATTAGACACCTGGAAGTTCACCGCATCTCTCTTAACATTAGCATGGACTAAATCGAAAACTACCTCAAACACTCCAATAAGTCTCATTCCCAATTCAACAGCTGCCTCCGCTCCATGTTCATCTTGGACACGCTTAATGATGGAAGGTAGGACAGCCATGGACGTAGTGCCGAAGCACTTAGTATACACTGTCATAAATATCTTACCCCAAGTCTCACAATCAGCAACCTCTGGTATTAGGTCTTTCTGTAAACTTATCGTTCGCATTCTGTGCTTCTCAACATGAGTCGTATTAAGAAATACTGCTTCCAGCTGCTCAAATTTCTCAGCAAGCCAAAAAGGTAATTCATCCTTATCTAGGGGCCGCTTGCCCACAACTGAATTAACCATGACGGGATTCATTTTCATCCCAGCCGGTCCAGCTGGTTGCGCCACAGCACCAGGCGGCCCTGTCTGGACATGGCGGGAAACGTATTGCACTAGAGTCCGGTGCACTACGAACAAAGAGGTCTAGAGCACACGCAACTCATCTATAGTGACTTGCATGTGACGTGGATGCAGCATGTAACCGGCCAGAACCGGCCACGTGGCCCTGGGAATAGACAAAGGGCCCAAACGAACCGCCGTCACCGATTGGTGAAGGGCGCCATTAAACCAAACTTGGTGCTGCCCTGCATTATTAGGAATCTCCAGTGTCCTGTGTGGGGTGTAGTTCAGAGGCACAGCCGTGACAGAGTAAACGTGAAATGTACCAGACACTACATCTACCGCAGGAAAGGTAACCCATGAGTAGAAAAGCTAAAACGGGTAAGCTGCTCCAGCACTTACCACAAAAACTACCGCCATGCCATCCACAGTGAGGCCAAACATGAGCAAATTATTGCGGACGGCCACCCTACTATGTTGTGGTATCTCCACATCACCCATAGCGACACAGAAGAGTAAAGTACGAATGCTAAATATTTGCAGCACAAATGGGTAGTAATCCAACATATGAACCTTTTTAAATATCAAGCTTGAACAAACCTTTGTAACTATAGGTAGGTTAATCCATCACTACCGTCAACCGGAAACAATAGGATTGTCGTGGACAGATATAAGCAGTACTCAAGAGTCTTAAAATAAGACCACTATGTTAGGTGCGCCATGTTGCAGGGATTCTGCTCCTACACAGAACTGTGCACAGAGACTCAGGACATCAGTGAATTGTGGTGGACCAAGAAACTCACCTCAGTACCTAGAACCCCTAATCGACTAGCATCAGTGTCACATTAGCTCTTCGTCCTATAGCAAAGGTATCAATGATTAAACAACCCAGAACATGCAACTTAGGTTACTCCCAGGAATGGTGGGAATCAAGAACACTCTTTCGTTATATTCTCATACCAGTCCACAACATGGGTAAAAAAAGAGACACAATAAAGTTTAAAATATTTATTTTACCGACGTTCTCTAAGATGCAGTATTTTTGCGAGCATAAGCAGGCATATGATTAGAAATAATATGATCAGCATTGTTACAATTCCATAAAACACAAAAGGAGAAATCATTATAATGATGCTGGAAACAGATACTATAGTTCCTTGTATGCCACACTCCCTAGCTAGGATCTATGTTTTATGTAATATTAGAAGGTCTCTTAGGCTTGAATGGGAAACCCCATACCTCCTCGATCAGAAGAAGTGAATCACATCAGGATCTGCAATAGCTCTCTGTCTCTCTGGAAACTGATTTTCTCCAAGTGTCTAAATCATTCATGCAGTGTGATATTAAAGACACCAGAATTTCAGCTAGTTGCAGCTGCATGTATGTTATGTCTAGAGCACGAGCCAATCAGCCCGAACAACACCTAACATTGTTATGATAACCTTGGAGGCTTCAGCACTCACTGTGCAGACTAAGGTCGAGCTGTAAGTCTAGGGACGTTGAAAACAAGCCATTCTCATGTGAAGCAATTTTTGCAGCCTAACTTACAACAACAGTTAAATATAGTGTTATGTGCAAAAGCAGCAAAAAGGTAAGCCTATGCTAACAAAGCAATGTGCGCAAGTAAGGCCCTGCCTTCACTACAAAGTGAAGATAAAACTAGGAGTCAGGGAAAAGACACCCTATAATCCTACTAAACCTATAATCAGGTTTCAGTGCGTCTAGGCACTGATAAGAAAGTCTCAATCGAGTTCCATTACCAAACCTAGTGATGAATGAAAAAAGACAAAAGAGAGCTACAAACAATTGCAAACAAACATGTGAGTCACATGTTAGTCACAGCAATCTCATGTACTGGAAAGAGGTACAGGTTGCCAAATGTCATCATATTGCATTACAGAGGGTATGCTGTATGTCAAATGCCCATATCAACATACTGCCATGTGTAATAGAATGCAGCACCTTGTATCAACCTGTGTGACGACAAAAGCACAGGTGAAGAGTCACCCTTGGTCGGCAAAGCATCGCCAGGGGTGATCAATCCAATGAATGCATACATAACTCAGTAGTGGACCACATGGTTATAAGGTTGAATTCGAAACTATGTCAAAAAATGTGAAGGCATTACTGCCATGGTGCTCGTGGCAGTCTGTTAGCCTGAACAACTGTTGGTCTTGATGCTCTAAGCGTATAGTTAATCAAATATTCAGTGTGGGTGATGATACGGGTGATGCAATGTGATAAATACACCACTTGTAAGGACATGAAAACCGCCTACCCCTCTATTTCGAATGGTAGGCCTCACCGGCAATCGTGGCGGAAAATGAGGTGAATATCTGTGGGTGGATAGGCACGCAATAGGCTAGTGAGTATGCGGTCCGTAATCACCAGTGTCGTAAAAACATTAATTTACCTGGCTCGTAGGAAGAGATTCACATTCAGTCAGCTCTCAGGATGCCCATTACCTGCCCCTCCGCTCGCAGACCGCTGGTAGTCTGAATGGAACCAGCTCGTCATGTTATACATGCGATTGCTGGCTGGGGCGCAAATGGCGCCCAGTGGGGTGTGGTGGCTTCATGGGTCAGACCGTGTACGGAGCGTGTGTAGCTCTGCCCCGTGTACGCTAGAGACACTGGCGGCCATATTAGAAGAGTCTTGGTAAAATGTGAGATTTTGAAATGGTGTAGTTGTATAATTTGAGCGCAACAGTGGCAGCCATATTAGAAGAGTATTGGGTAAGTGTGTTGTTGAATCAGAAAACTCAGGGGATGTACATAGCCAAAAGTGGCAGCAATATTAGAGGCGTGAGCCAGTTGAATAGGTGTGAAGGTACGCCAGAGATCCTAAGGGATGCACATAGCCAATGTTTTTACTTAGCAGCTAGTGTGGCAGAGTTTCACAATCTGCTACTGTAGACGATGTTCTGCGGACAGCTAGTGAAAGTTGCCCCAGGACTGTACACTGGGTGATGAAGTTACTGTTACAGGCTGATCCTGAAGGTGATCTGCCGTCACAACTAATAGGGTTCGCACATTGAAAATGTGAGGTCACGTGTCTAGATGCCTACTCAGGGCAGTGAAGTCTCATGTCACTACAGCTAGGGGTTTACTGGGGTTCTAATTCATAAATTCGGCCCAGGGTATCTCATTGTTCAATCCTAATGAGTTGCTCTTTAGTCGAAAGACTCAGCATTCTTCCTGCCTGAATAATGTGCTACTAGTCCTGTTGGGATTGGATTCGATGATCGTACATCTGAGACTGTTAGGGGTATGATTCTTTTCAGAGAAGTGATTTAACAGTTTGGTGTTGGTTTTCCTACACCGTTTGGTGCTCCTGTGCTCCCCTATTCGAAGTTTAACGGGTCTCCTGGTCATACCTACATATTTCTTATTGCAGGGACATGTGATGATGTATGTGCAATTTTTCGTATTGCAGTTTGTGTTTCTTCTGGAGCCAAGGTCTAGCCAGACCTAGGTCAATCTGTTTAGAAACTGATGTGAGGGGACAGACAGAGGAAGTCCCGCAGGGGTGGTGACCCTGTACCGGGGGTAATGCCATAGAGTAGATTGTGTGAAGGGAGTCATTTTTGTACGTGTATGAACCAAGAGATCTTTGGAATTTTTGGTGCGTTTGAAAGCAAAGAGAGGAGGGGCCTTGGGGTGAAAGAGCCTGTCTTCAGAATTTCCCAATGCTTTCTAATTACTTTCTGGATTTTGTTGGAATTGGGTGTGACTGTGATTACACATGTGATTGTATCTGTCTTTGGTCTGTCTCTGACTTCCCGGAGGGCCTCCTATGGTTGTTCTTGGCCCGTTTATGTGCTTGACATATTATTGTCTTGGGATAGTGACGTTGTGATAAATTGTCTGACAGAATTTTAGATTGTTTTTCAAATTCACTTAAGGTATTGCAGTTCCTGCGGAGATGTAAAAATTGTCCTACTGGAAGGTTGTTCCTCAGTGCTTTTGGGTGGTAGCTTTCATATATGAGGAGGCTGTTCCTAGCCGTGGGTTTTTTGTAGTTAGCTGTGTGGAGGACCACCCTGTAGAGAGATTTTGAGGTCCAGGAACGGGATGCTTTCCTGTGATCTGTTTCCAGAAAACCTGAGAAATGGATCTAGAGTGTTGATCCATCCACAGAACGTAACACATTGTTCTTTTTCGCCCCTCCAGAAGAGGAAGATATCGTCGATGTATCAACATCACATTACAATTCTGGTCTTGTAGGGATTATTATCCCCTAGGATAAATTTGTCCTCAAAATTGGCCATATACAGGCATGCCAGACTTGGAGCGAAGGTGCTTCCCATGCTGGTGCCTGGGATCTGGCGATAGAGCTGTTTTTGAAAGGCAAAGAAATTCTCTTTCAGGGCTAGAACGGCACATTAACATATAAACGAGATGTTTCATAGGGCCAAGGATCGATGTTCTGCAGTGTTGATTATTGGAATCAACACTGCAGAACATCGATCCTTGGCCTGCAAGGGTGGTATCTTGGGGAATATTCATGTAGAGTGCCTCCACATCCAGATGAACAAAAAGTTGATGGTTTCAGGTTCATTGACGTTTTCGATCATATTGAGGACTTCTGCAGTATCCCTGATGTAGGTTGGAGTTTTTGTGACAACTGTGCGGTTGCAGAACTTACTCAGTGGTTCCAGCAATGAACCGATCCCCGACACAATGGGGCGTCCAGGAGGGGGATTGATTCCCTTGTGGATCTTCAGTAAAGTGTAGTAGTATGGGACCCTGGGGTCATTGTTGATGAGGAATGCTGCTTCCTGTGAGGAGAGCCATCCTTCGTGTCAGGCCCCCTAAAACTCTAGACAAGCAATGTCACTCTGTATGTGTGCTGAAATCAAAAGACTGTTGGCTAAACATAAGAAATCTAACTCTGAACCGCTTTTGGAGCCTTCTGGTTCACAAGCAGAATTCCAAGATGGCCGCTGACTGGGGAGACGAGTCAGCGGTCTAATTGTTGTGTGCTTTTGCAGGTGTCGGTATCTAGATGAAGTGCGCACTTGAACTTGAATTCGCACTTCACCTGAGTAGACAGAAGAGGTAAACCGTAGATTTTGTGCTCGTATACCTTTCCCAATTTTACCCTTATCTTTTGGCATTGTGTTACCCCGTTTTGTCTGCTATATCACCGGACGTCTTCCTTCCCCTTCCTTTCCCTCTAAAAGAAAATATCACTGAGTTCGAGTACGAAAGAAAGATATTTGAACCTGACTCACCCGAACTCCAGAGCATTTCCAGTGAGGAAACGAGAGCGTCATACCTGCACCAAAAATCGAAGAAACAGACAAAAGGAGACAGATAAGTGATTACTGTACCAGTGAAAATATCGAGAGTAATATTTTCTTGAGGAAGAGTTTTGAGTTACTCAGAATAGCCATAAGTAGAGGAGAATTTATAGTGCTGAATTTAAATAATTAAATGGACAATACTTACCTGAATAGGTTATGACATAATAGAAGATAACCTAAAATGTAAGCAGAGAAGGTATAAGACAAAGAACAAGAACATTTAGCAACTTAAAAAAGAATACATTCTCAACAATACAAATTCAAATGAAGAGCTACCAATTTGAGACATGGTGAGATTAGTGAGAAAACGATAATATAAGTATTACGTCATCAGAAAAGATAAGAGGTTAATGTATGTGTATTTATAGACACAAAGTCTCTAGAAGTAAGCTTTTGAAGAGAAGAGTGATAAGAAAAGAAGAGAAGCACTAGTCTCTGGAGGGTTAGGTAAGAAGTAGATAAGATTGATAATAGGACACCTTAGAGGAGTACTTAATTTCTCTCTCTTTGTTGTATTAGGACTTCTAAGAAATTGTCAACTATCAAGTTATGTTATGTTATGTTAGTTTTGTCTTATATAGCGCACTGCTACTCGGTAAGAGTGTCCCGGCGCTTTTATTGACATCCTGAGAAGACACACAACACAAAGATAAAGAAGACGAGGTCAGCAGAATAGAAGAGGGAATCTAAAGGGCAAAAAGCCAGGTTTTAAGGCCCTTCCTGAAGGCCAGCAAGTTTGAGGTACTGCGCAATGCCAGAGGCAGAGTGTTCCAAAGCTGTGGAGCCCACAACCTAAAAGAATGGCCTCCGATGCGGGCTTTCTTCACACGAGGGACCGTGGCCAGGAACATCGATTCTGATCTCAGAGATCGTGCCGGCCGGTAAAAGGCAAGCCTCCTTTGTAGATATTTAGCCCCCGAGGCGTAAAGAGCCTTGTGTGCCAGGGTCAGGGCCTTAAAAACTATCCGCTTCCGGATAGGCAGCCAATGGAGAGACTGCAAAAGGCCGGAGACTCTGGCTCGCCTATGAAGGCCGAAAATGGCTCGCACGGCCGTGTTCTGGACCACCTGCATCCGTTGTAAGAGATACTCCGGCAGGCCAAGGTATAGGATGTTGGAGTAGTCCAATTTTGAGCCAATTAAGGCCTGTACCGTAGTCCTCCTATGATCCTCAGATAGCAGAGGAAGAAACTTCCGAAGCATCCTGAGGAGGCCAAAACAGGTGCCAGTCAGGGCAAGGATCTGAGATCTTAAGGTCAGACCGTTGTCAATCTTAATCCCCAGGTTCTTAGCCACCTGTGACGATCGCACTGGAGGGGACATATCAGCGGGCCACCATTCCTGCCAATCTGGGTCGGATTGGCAACCGAAGAAGAGTACCTCAGATTTATCTGAATTGCATCTGAGGCTGTTCAGCTGGAACCATTTAAAGACAGCCCCAAGGCACTCACGGATACTCTCTCCATCAAAATCCTCTCCTTTCCCGCAGGTAAAGAGGAGCTGGGTATCGTCAGCATGGATACGATCGGGGCCCCATAAGACTCAGCCAATGCCGCCAGAGGGGTCATAAAGATGTTAAATAGAGTCGGGCTCAGCACAGAGCCCTGCGGGACTCCAACTCCCAAAGGCGGCATCTCGGCAGAACTAAGTGAGGCCCAGACCGTTTGTCGGTGGCCAGCCAGAAACGATCTAAACCAGCTAAGCACCGTCCCCCTCAGACCGATCTCATAAAGTCTGACGAGTAAGCCCTCGTGGGGGATGGTGTCAAAGACCGCCGACAGATCAAGCATTACCAGCATGGCTCTGCCACCCGAATCCAGTGCCTCCTTGATGGCTTCAGACACCTCCAGAAGCGCCGTCTCGGTACTAAGATTAGGGCGGAAGCCCGATTGAGTGGAATGAAGCAGATCGTAAGATTCTAAAAAGTTAGAAAGCACAATATGCACATGCTTCTCCAAGATTTGGGCCAGCGCAGGGAGGAGAGAAATAGGCCTATAATTGGCCAAAACCTCGGAATCTAGACCAGGCTTTTTAAGGAGGGGAATGACCATTGCCTGCTTCCAGGACTGTGGGACCACCCCCTGTCTCAAAGAGAGATTCAGGAGGGGATTCGCCAACGGATTAACCACTGCCGCCATCTTCGTCAGAAATTTGGCCGGACACGGGTCAAGCGGCGAACCCGATTTAAGATTGGCCATAAGTGTCAATGACGAAGGAAATAAAATAGGCGAAAGTCTGACAGGACTGACCCTCGAGGGACCGATGGAAATGGTCCGTCCTCAGAACAAGGGGAGACTACAACCGGCCTCAATGGGAAAGAGTCCTGAATCAGCTTTATCTTAGTGGTAAAGAAGTTGGCGAGATCAGAAACCCACGCCTCAGTGGGGGCGGTCTGGATCACATTCGACCGTGGGGCCGTAAATTCCCTAACGATCGTGAAAATCTCCCTGCAGGAATTAGACGCAGCCTCAATCCTCCTAGCAAAATAACCTTTCTTCTCTAGAAGGATATCCCAATGATAGGCTTTAACCATAGTTCTAAAAGCGAGCCTGGCGGCAGAGTCGTACTGAGCGCGCCAAGCCCTTTCAGCCACCTTGCACTGCCTGCGAGACGCCAGCAGCGCTTCAGTGAACCAAGGGGCAGAGACCCGTTTAGATAGTGAACGAGGGGCCATCACAGGGGCTAGATCATTCAGCCTGTCCACAAGTCACGCCTGCAGAGACTCCAGGTCCCTATCCAGATCCCCCATGAGAGGGCAAGGATGATCGTAAGATGCCTGCGCCAGCATTTCTGGGGTCACCCGATGATATGCCCTCAACGCTAATCCCTGCTGTCTGAGGGCAATGCTCGAAAGCCTCTTTGTACCCAGTACATGAAAATTGATCAACCGATGGTCTGTCCAGAGAACCGGCAGAAGTGCTGTCACCTCTATGGGGGACGTGGAAAAGACCTGATCCAAAGTGTGGCCTTTATCATGCGTTGGTTCAGAGAGATAGGGGACCAGGCCCAGGGGGGGCGAATATCGGACAATTTGATCGCATCTGGGTCCAAGCCCTCATCCATGTGGAAATTGAAGTCCCCCGCCAGGATACAATGATCAGCTCTCAGGACCAGCGCTGACATAACAGACTGAAGCTCATCGAAGAAAGAACCAGCCGCCAGGGGGCCTGTAAACTAACAGACCTTTCACAGATTGATGCGGCGCCAATGATATGGAGAAAGCAAGGGATTCAGACCCTGTGATAGCCTCCGTTGGGATAATTGAGCAGGCGACAGATTTATTCACTACGAGTGCTACACCTCCACCCCTTCCTTCCAATCTATCTTGCCTATAAATGTTGTATTCTGGGGGAAATGCTATGGCGATAAAGGGATTAGATGAGACTCCCAACCAGGTCTCTGTCAGCATCAGACACAACGGCTTTTCCGTGGTCAGGAGATCAAAAAGCTCCTGAGCATGACTGCGCACTGATCTGGTGTTTAAAAGCAGGCAGAGATGCCTCACACTGTCCGATTCCCGATTAGATAAAGCACATGGGGTATTACCTGGCAACCAGCCGCAGCCCGGGCATCTCCTCTTACCCCTATAGCGACCTGGAAACACTTTATAGCAAGCACAAGATACCTTTTGTAAGGACCGCAGCTCTGCAGATGTATAACAAACCATAATGACACTAGATGGGGTTAGTCCATTTGAAACCAGTCCCCCCGTCACTCCAGTCGCCTCCGGGACGCTGACGGGCGCAGACGGGCTGGACTCTGGCGTGACTCCGGCGTCACTACGGCGGAACGCTGCGCGCAAACGCTGCGCGTAGATAGGCTGCTTTATGTGCAGGTCAGCGTGTCCTTGCGACAGTTGGTCTGCTACCCCCAAATGGCCAGGCGTGCAAAAAGACTCACCCAAGATGGCGGCCAAACCTAAGGTGAAACAGGGACCCGCAAAGCGCGGTGAGAGTACAATTATAGTGCAGGCGAGGGAACAAAGCACCAGCTAAGAACAAGGTAAATGAAAAATAAATGAACACAAATAGAAAGACGGGATTTTTAAAAAACGCTATCGCGTTAATGAATAGCTCGCCCTGCAGCGCGCTATGGTGTTGTAATGTCGGGTCAGGCGTCCGAGGAAGGAACAAACAGAGCAGCCCGCCTAGAATGCCCCCTTATGTGCAGGTCAGCGTGTCCTTGCGACAGCTGGTCTGCTACCCCCAAATGGCCAGGCGTGCAAAAAGACTCACCCAAGATGGCGGCCAAACCTAAGGTGAAACAGGGACCCGCAAAGCGCGGTGAGAGTACAATTATAGTGCAGGCGAGGGAACAAAGCACCAGCTAAAAACAAGGTAAATGAAAAATAAATGAACACAAATAGAAAGACAGGAATTTTAAAAAACACTATCGCGTTAATGAATAGCTCGCCCTGCAGCGCGCTATGGTGTTGTAATGTCGGGTCAGGCGTCCGAGGAAGGAAAAAACAAAAACAGTGATCCAGAGCAGTCTCTTCTATTGATTATTATTTTATCCACTTCCCCTCACCCCCTTGGGGGTCCTTGAGGGTCAAGTTTCAATAACGGGCCCTTGGTATCCTTGAGGTGAAGTTGGGACAAAGCAACAGTCCTGTTCCTGTGCAAGTCGTGGTAAGAGTTCACTATAGTCCTTGACAGAGTGAAGTGCCCACAGTAATATTGCACCCGAACTGGATGGCAGAGGGCCTTAATTTACAAACCTTGGGAATGGTTCTAGAGGCCATTCAAAAAGAGCTGATAGCTGTTAGGGAGGAAAACCAAAATTTAAAACAGGAAGTTTTAAAGTCCCAAAAGGAAACAGCAGAGTTAGCGCAAAGAATGGGACAACCTTTTAGTGCAGTAAGAGAGAATTTAGGGGCTACAGCTGAAGGGTCCAACCGACTAACAACTCAGGTTATTCATTCCCTGTCTCCAGTTATTCCACTGGCCCCCCAGAGTGATTTAGTGGGGATCCCCAAAAGGCACAAATATTCATCACCCAATGTTCCCTTCACTTTATGTGTCGCCCTTCAATTTTCCCAGATGCGCAGTCAAGAGTAGCCTTTGCCCTGTCATATTTAAGTGGTGATGCTGCATCCCGCTCAATGCCCCTAGTTTCCAGAGACAATCCAATTTCGCAGAATTACGATGAGTTTAAGAAAGAATTCCTTTGAATTCTTGACAGACGAAGAATATCGCAAGCTGTAGACAATGAGTTATTAGAATTACGACAAGGCAACCGAGATATAGTGGCTTATCTTGCTCAATTTAATAAGTTGGTAGTAGAAACCAACTGGCCAGAGAGTAAAAGGGCAGCAGTCTTCTATTGTGGATTACGAGATGAGCTCAAGGATGTGCTGGCACAAATACCAAATCGACCTACTGAGATATCAGAACTAGTAGATTTAGTACTAGAAATTGATTTCCATGAAGGAGAAAGAAAAGGCGAAAAAAGGAAGGATTTTAAACCAACAGTACCCAGATTCGATAGAGCCCGATCTGATTATAACCGAGCAGTGGAAGGACAATCTAACTCTGAACCAATGCAAATTGGAACTATAAGGGGTCCATTGACGAAAGAGGAGAAGGAAAAGAGGAGAGCTGAAAATGTATGCATGTACTGTGGCCCGAATGGACACTTTGTAAGAGGTTGTCCGAAGAAACCTAAAACCTCTTTAAAACCGAAGGAAAACTCGCAGCACCACCAGTAGGAGGAGTTGGACAAGTGGATGCTAATCAAGAATAAACTCAGAAAGAACACCAGCTGGCAAATACACTTCAGTCCTCCTCACCTGATTTGATTCAGTCTATGGTAATCAAGTTCCGGGAGATAACTCTAACAGATGTGTCGGTGATGGTGGATTCTGGGGCCACTGGAAACTTTTATGATCTAAAGTTTGCGTCAAAGGTAGGGTTAAGAGCCATCCCAAAACCCAAAAGCGAACCAGTAAGAGCAGTGGATGGTATGAACCTTTCGTCTGGACCGATTGTGAGCCATACCGGGCCCTTGCAGATGATATCCAGTGACGGGCACGAGGAAGTCATTCAATTTAATTTGATTGATGCACCTCAATTTCAGCTCATTCTAGGACTACCATGGTTAACCGAACACAATCCCACATTGATTTGAGCACCAGAAGGCTAGCAATGAATTCGAATTACTGTAAGGAGAATTGTTTTGGAAGGCAAGAAAAGATTTATGAGAACAACCCTGCTCATTCACTATGTATGACGGGTGCAGCAGTTTGTGTTATCAACTCACAAGAAATGCCCCAAGAATATAGAGTTTCGAGGACATTTTTAATGAAAAAGAGGCGGAACAATTACCGACTCATCGAACCAACGACTGTACAATAGACTTGGAACCTGGTGCCAATCTACCTTGCAGTTGAGTGTATGCGCTAACCGAGAAAGAACACCAACATCTGGGGGAATACTTAGACAAGTATTTGGCAAATGGGTTCAACCGGTCGTCCAAATTCCCAGTTTCCTCGCCCCTGTTTTTGATGCCGAAGAAAGATGGTGATTTAAGGACCTGTATAGACTATCACGCCATCAATACAATTGCAAAAAAGAATCGCTACCCACTCTCGCTCATTTCCGTCCTTTTGGACCAGGTCAAAAGTGCACAGATATACACCAAACTAGACCTGAGGGGAGCCTATTATTTAATCTAGATGAAAAAGGGTGACAAATGCAAAACGGCATTCAGGACAAGATTTGGATTATTTCAGTACCAGGTGATGCCTTATGGGTTATGTAATGCACCGGCGGCCTTTCAGCACTTTATCAATGACATTCTGAGAGAATACATCGATCAATGTGTAATCGTCTATATCGACGATATCTTGATATACTCAGATGACCCCTGCAAACACCAAGAGCAAGTAAGAGGAGTTTTGCAGAAATTCAGAGACTGTTCGTTGAGCTAGAAAAATTTACTTTCAATGTCTCCAAGGTGGAATTTTTGGGATGTATCCTTTCTCCAACAGGAATGAATATGGATGAACACAAGATTCAGGCAGTGGTAGATTGGAAATCTCCCACCTGTGTGAAGGAAGTGCAAAGCTTTATTGGTTTTGCGAATTTCTACCGAGGATTTATTGGTGAATTTTCCAGGAAGATTACTTCGCAAGGGTGTTCATTTTGAACAGACCAAAGAAGCTGAGGAGGCCTTTAACTCATTAAAGGAAAGTTTTACTTCAGCCTCAGTGCTATTACATGCCGATCCGTCTGAACCATTTTATGTGGAAACCGATGCCTCAAACCAAGTTATAGGTGGTGTACTGTCCCAGAGACATAAAGAAACTGGTCAACTGCATCCAGTAGCTTACAGGTCAAGGAAGCTAACATCTGCGGAACAGAACTACACAATTACGTAAAAAGAATTGTTGGCCATTAAGGATGCTCTCAAGGAGTGGCGCCACTACCTCATGGGGGCCAAAAATCAAGTAACGGTCTTTACTGATCATCGAAATGTAAAATTTTTGAAATCCGCTAATACCTTGATGCCCAGACAACTCGGATGGTCATTATATTTTGCTGAATTTGACTTTGTGATCACTTATCGACCAGGGGCTCAAAATGGAAAGGCGGATGCATTGTCCAGAATCGAACCGAAGATCAAAGATCCTTGGAAAAGAGTCAAACCATTATACCCAACTCAAAGATCGCCTGTGCCACTACGCCTGTTAGTTTTGGAGAACAGATTGTTTGAGTCATGAGTCCGGAAGACATGCAAGAATGGGTTAAGGAAGGAGAAAACCGAGAAATCCGAAATCAACTGCCCTATTATAAAGGATCCTTGTATGTACCAACCAGGGAATTACAGAATCAAGTGCTATACGAGTGTCATGATCACCCCTTAGCCGGGCATAAGGGAGACGCTAAGGCAGATAAGTTAGTGAAAAGACATTAGTGGTGGCCACATATGACCACTGACATAGAGAAATATGTAAAAACCTGCGAAATCTGCGCTCAGGGAAAATCTGAACGGCGGGCTCCAAAAGGGCTATTGAAACCCATTCCCACCTCTCCTGGCCCCTGGCATACAATCACGATGGATCTAGTGGTAGATTTACCTTCCAGTCAAGGCTGCAATACAATTTGGGTGGTGGTGAATGCATTTACCAAAATGGCACACTTTTTGGCTTTAAAGGGAGTACCAACCTCTAAACAGTTAGCAAATCACTTCAGTACTCAAATAGTCAAGATTCATGGGATTCCTAAGACTGTTATCTCAGAGAGAGGTTCTCAGTTATTGTCCCATTTTTGGAAGGCTTTCTTGAAAGGGGTGGGAATTGGGGCTAGATACTCCACCAGCTATCACCCCGAAACTGATGGACAGACCGAGAGGGTCAACCAAAAAATAGAGCAGTATTTGAGGTGGTACCTGTTGAAGCAAGGTGGAGACTGGCCAGATTATTTGTGTGGGCTACTGAATTTGCACACAATAATGCTAAAAATGCTTCACAGGTTATTCCCTGTTTTATCTAAATTACGGCAGACACCCAAATTCTACAATAAAACACACAGAAACCTTAGTCCCAGCAGTCAAAGAATTAGTTACTCATTTAAAAAGGGTTCAACAAAACGCTTCTCAGAACTTAGAACAGGTTAAAGGAAAGTATAAGACCTATGCAGATAAAAAGAGGAGAGAAGGCCCCATTTTAAAAGAAGGTGAAGAGGTATGGTTAAGTACTAAAAACCTAAGACTGAAAGGGAATAGAAGGTTCCTACCTAGATTTATAGGGCCTTAACCCGATTGAGAAACAGATTAATCAAGTCACCTATCATCTGAAACAGCCTGTCAAAATGAAAATCCACCCAGTTTTTCATGTTTCCTTATTAAAAAAGTCTTCACCAGCGTTGCGAAGAAACTCACCACCAAAACCTATTCAATTTGAGTCTGGAGTTGAATTTGAAGGGAAAGAGATATTAGACTCAAAACGAATGAATGAAGAACTGTATTATCTGGTGGACTGGAAAGGCTATGGACATGAGGAACAGTCTTGGGAGGTGGCTGCGGACGTTCATGCCCCCAAGTTTTTTAAATCTTTCCACACTAAATTTCCAATAAAACAAGGTTGGAAGGACCTCCTTTGTTGGGGGGTAATGTCAGGCCTCCTAAAACTCTAGTCAAGCAACCCCACTCTGTATGTGTCCTGAAATCAAAAGACTGTTGGCTAAACAAAAGAAATCTGACTCTGAACCGCTTTTGGAGCCTTCGGGTTCACGTGCAGAATTCCAAGATGGCCGCTGACTGGAGAGACCAGTCAGCGGTCTAGTTGTTGTGTGCTTTTGCAGGTGCCGGTATCTAGATGAAGTGCACGCTCGAACTTGAATGCGCACTTCACCTGAATAGACAGAAGAGGCTAACCGTAGATTTTGTGCTTGTGTACCTTTCCCAATTTTTCCCATCATCTTTTGGCGTCGCGCTACCCCGTTTCGTCCACTATATCGCTGGACATCTTCCTTCCCCTTCCTTTCCCTCTTAAAGAAAATATCACCGAGTTCGAGTACGAAAGAAAGATATTTGAACCTGACTCACCCGAACTCCAGAGCATTTCCAGTGAGGAAACGAGAGCATCATACCTGCACCTAAAATCGAAGAAACAGACTAAAGGAGACAGATAAGTGATTACTGTACCAGTGAAAATATCAAGAGTAATATTTTCTTGAGGAAGAGTTTTGAGTTACTCAAAATAGCCATAAGTAGAGGAGAATGTACAGGGCTGAATTTAAATTATTAAATGGACAATACTTACCTGAATAGGTTATGACATAATAGAAGAAAACCTGAAATGTAAGCAGAGAAGATATAAGACAAATAACAAGAACATTTAGCAACTTAAAAAAGAATAAATACTCAACAAGACGAATTCAAATGAAGAGCTACCAATTCGAGACATGGTGAGATTAGTGAGAAAGCGATAATATAAGTATTACGTCATCAGAAAAGATTAAAGGTTAATGTATGTGTATTTACAGATAAAAAGTCTCTAGAAGTAAGCTTTTGAAGAGAAGAGTGTTAAGAAAAGAAGAGAAGCACTAGTCTCTGGAGGGTTAGGTAAGTAGTAGATAAGATTGATAATAAGACACCTTAGAGATAGGGAGGAGGAGTACTTAAATTCTCTCTCTTTGTTGTATTAGGACTTCTAAGAAATTGTCAACTATCAAGTGAAGACAAGAGAAGCTAAAGAACTGATCCAGAGCAGTCTCTTCTGTTGTTTATTATTTTATCCACTTCCCCTCTCCCCTTGGTGGTCCTTAAGGGTTAAGTTTCAAGAACGGGTCCTTGGTATCCTTGAGGTGGAGTTGGGACAAGGCAACAGTCCAGTTCCTGTGCAAGTCGTGGTAAGAGTTTACTATAGTCCTTGACACTTCGGTTTCTGCTTCATTGACTAGGCTCTTGATCTTGGCAGTCAATCGAGGTGTGGGGTCTTCATCAATAGGCAGGTAGTATTTAGTGTCGGGAAGTTGCCAGCTGCACTCTGCATCACATCCTGGATGACAATGGCACTGCCTTTGTCGGTAGGTTTTAGGATGATACTGGCATCCTCGGTGATGGCTTTGAGTAGGGTCCTGTCATCCTTGGATATATTGTTTAGTGAGCGGCTAGCTGGGATGGCAGAAACATCCTTCAAGATAGCTTGCTCTAATTAGGACAGAATACCTATGAGCTAATATAGCTCCTATTGGCCTTCTGGTGACACATACCACAAGGATCTTTTTATAGGAACTAACCTTCCATCGCGAATGGTCCAAAATTGCATGGAAGTGTACACAAGACTGGGTCATCATAATAATCAACAAGGCCAAGCGCCTGTCCGAAGAACTCTTGATCCAGATCACTCTAGCGGAAAACAGACTAAAAGCTGGGATCTCTATCACAGCATTTGAATCAGGCTTGGCAGAGATCAATGAGGAGATGAACGAACACAAAGAGTTCCTCAATAAACAGAATATCTCCAAACTCCAGACGGACGTGAAACGTTTAACCAAGAAAAGATCTATCCGTATACCAAAGAAGACTACGTCTTTGAAAACTATGAGACAACATCAGATGAGTGGAGCAGCATCCACTCAAGAAGATCGGGATCAACAAGCAGCGACTCCAGCTACAAAGGCAGGAATTATGCATCCAACACTATAGGAAATCAGCGACAACATCCGCCACCCCTATTCCAGAATGTTCCACCTCATCCATTTCAACCGCACATGTACTCGGGGCAGTGGATGGAACCTCAACCGATGTGAAACATACCAGGACACCCGCTCCAGGCACCCCAATACCACCAATTCCTGACCCCCCCTTTTTACAACATGGAGGGGCAAAGGAAGAGGAAGAAGAAGAGGAGGACCCAAGAATGTCCACTGGCAGTATCAAGAACCAATGACGTTACGGATCAAGACATCAGGACAGAAACATTAGTGGTGAACCTCAAGGATACTACAGAAGTCCTCAATCTGATCCAAAACTTCAATGAACCTGAAACCATCACCTTTTTGGTCACTCTGTTTTTTTTTTTTAATTATCTTTATTGTACAGTTTTATCAATTAACCACCCCCCCTGGAACCCCCCCCATACAGACTGTTTTAAATTATTAAACACGTATATACATCATCTTGATGAATCAAAATCAAAGTTGAAATTTGTTAGTTTAGAAACAAAGTAAATTCAGCTGAATATGTTTCATACAGAATAACAGAGAGCGAAAACATGAAGCAGGACGATGAAAGATCTAGACTGGAAAAGTGGAAGAGGAGGGAAAAAAGGAACAAGTTTATCATGTTTAAACAATATCACAATATCGATCTCCCCATCCATTGTGTAAGCGGGTGCCATATTTCAAGCTCTTTCTTTTTCCTTTTCATTCCCTTTCTGCTGAATATGGCTAATTCCACATTATATGCAGCTAGTAGTCGTGCCCGCCATTGATGAAATGAAGGTGGATATGGGTCTAACCAAGTTGATGTCAAGCAAATTCTTAGAATGGCCATTGAGATAAACAGAAGTCCCTGAATGGTAGCTGGTCTAGGGTCCCCATCAATCCCAAGTATTATTTCCGCTGTCGTGATCACAATTCTAGTTCCAAATATCTCTGATAGAAACAATGAGATTTCTCATCTAATGGTTTTCAGGGTTTCACATGTGGCCAACATATGAATCAGACCTACCTTGGGCATTGCACATCGAGGACATAATGTACCTTTACCTGAGCTCCATTTAGAAATCTTTTCGGGGGTATAGTATAGTTGGAAAAATGTCTTGTAGAATTGGGCTTGAAATTTAGTGGACATTAGTAAAGAGAATGACATTTCCAATGTTTTATGTATTATGGTCTCAGACATACCTAGTTTGATTTCCCAGTTATGGAGATGTTTCTCTAGGTCATCAGGAAGGCCAGTAACTAGGTTTTTATAGATTTCACCTATTCTAACCCTATCCGTTTGGGCCGTTTCAATTGCCAATATTTTCCGAAATGACTCTCTCCCCCCCTTTTTTAGAAATATAATCTCTGATTTGTAAATATTTGTAAAAATCACGAGATTTCAGTCCAAATTTAATTTTAAGGGATTCGAATGATCGAAAGCCCACTGAATCGTACAGTGACCCAACTTGTACTATTCCTGCTCTAACCCAGCGCCTCATACAGGAGTCTTTAAATATCTCCGGGAGATTATTATTCCCACATAGCGTAGTGTAGTGGGAGAATCTGCCGATCCCCAGAAGTTTTCGTACTTGATTCCAAACGATATAGATGCCTTTGAGTGATTTAAAGCGTACTTTTTTGAAGTGACAATCATATGTTAACCTCCACAAATGATTGCTTGCTTCCTCGCCGAGGATCAGTTCCTGTGGCATTGGAACTAGACTCTCTGCATTAAATTCCTGCCTGGGGGTTAAGAGCACTCTACAGTATTTAAGGATGGTGGCCCACCAGTATAGTTTGAAGTTTGGTAATGCCAGGCCACCTCTTTCCCTAGGTAAGGTAATAAACCTTTGGGCTCTACGTGTTCTTCCAAATCCCCAAATAAAACGTGCAAAAATGTTGTCTATAATTTTAAAAATCTGCGGATCAAAGTTTAAACAAATCATGCGAAAAAAATACAAAAATTTAGGAAAAAATAGCATTTTGATCACTCTGGATGTGGAGGCACACTACATGAATATTGCCCAAGATGCCACCCTTGCAGTATTGAAATCAACACTGCGGAACATCGATCCTTGGCCCTATGAAACACCCATCTTGTGTATCTCTGAATGTGCCGCCCTAGCCCTGAAAGAGAATTTCTTTACCCTTCAAAAACAGCTCTAGCACCAGATCCAAGGCACCAGCATGGGAAGCACCTTTGCTCCAAGTCTGGCATGCCTGTATATGGCCAATTTTGTGGACAAATTTTCCTAGGGGATGATAATCCCTACAAGACCGATATGGTAGTGTGGCGCCGCTACATCGACGATATAATCCTCTTCTGGAGGGGCAACTAAGAACAATGTGTTACGTCCTGTGGATGGATCAACACTCTAGATCCATTTCTCAGGTTTTCTGGAACCATATCACAGGAAAGTATCCCGTTCCTGGACCTCAAAATCTCCCTACGCGAGGGGTTCCTCCACACAACTAACTACAAAATACCCACGGATAGGAACTGTCTCCTCATATATGAAAACCACCACCCAAAAGCACAACCTTCCAGTAGGACAATTTTTACGTGTCCGCAGGAACTGCGATACCTTAAGTGAATTTGAAAAACAATCTAAAATACTGTCATACAATTTATCAGAATGTCACTATCCCAAGACAACAATACGTCAGGCACATAAATAGACCAAGACCAACCATAGGGAGGCCCTCCTGGAAGTCACAGACAGATACAATCAAAAGTGTTAGCACATTCACTCCCAATTCCAACAAAATCCAGGAAGTAATTAGAAAGCATTGGGAAATTCTGGAGACAGGCTCTTTCACCCCAGGCCGACCATCCTCTTTGCTTTCAAACGCGCCCAAAATGTCAAAGATCTCTTGGTTCACACACGTCCAAAAATGACTCCCTCCACACAATCTACTTTTTGGGCATTACCCCTGGTACAGGGTCACCACCCCTGCGGGACTTGCTCTGTCTGTCCCGTCACATCAGTTTCTAAACAGATTGACCTAGGTCTAGCTAGACCCTGGCTCCAGAAGAAACACACGTACTGCAATACGAAAAATTGCATGTACATCATCACATGTCCCTGCAATAAGAAATATGTAGGTATGACCCGAGACCCATTAAACTTTGAATAAGGGAGCACCATACGGTGTAGGAAAACCATCACCAAACTGTTAAATCACTTCTCTGAAAAGAATCATACCCCTGACAGTCTCATATGGACGATCATCGAATCCAATCCCAACTGGACTAGTAGCACATTATTCAGGCAGGAACAACGCCTGGGTCTTTCGACTAAAGAGCAACTCATTAGGATTGAACAATGAGATACCCTGGGCCGAATTGATGAATTAGAACCCCAGTGAACCCCCAGCTGTAGTAACATGAGACTTCACTGCCCTGAGTAGGCATCTAGACATGTGACCTCACATTTATAATGTACAAACCCCATTAGTAGTGACGGCAGATCACCTTTAGGATCAGCCCATAACAGTCACTTCATCACCCAGTGTACAGTCCTGGGGCAACTTTCACTAGCTGTCCGCAAAGCATCATCTACAGTAGCAGATTGTGACACTCTGCCACACTAGCACCTAAAAAAAACATTGGCTATGTGCATCCCTTAGGATCTCTGACGTACCACCACACCTAATCAACTGGCTCACATCACTAATATTGCTATTTGGCTATGTACATCCCGAGATATCTGATTTAACAACACACTTAACCAATACTCTTCCAATATGGCCGCCACTGTTGCGCACAAGTTATACAACCACACCATTCCAATACATCACATTCTACCAAGACTATGGCCGCCAATGTTGCGTGCAAATTTGCAACACCCTCCCAAGATGGCCACCATTGTCTCTAGCGTACACGGAGCAGCGCTACACACGCTCCGTACACGCCCTGACCCGCCACGCCCCCCTATACGTCAGTTCCCCCCAGCCAGCCCTCACATGTATAACAGGACGTGCCAGTTCCGTTCACACTACTGGAGGTCTGCGAGTGGAGGGGCAGGTAAGGGGCGGCCTGAGAGGTGACTGAAGGTGAGCATCTTCCTGCTGTGTCTCTCCGTACGATCCAGGTAAATTTATGTTTTTATGATACTGGTGATTACGGACCGCATACTCGCTAGCCTATTGCGTGCCTATCCACCCACAGATATTCACCTCATTTTCCGCTACGATAGCCGGTGAGGCCAAACATTCGTAATAGAGGGGTAGGCGGTTTTCATGTCCTTACAAGTGGTTTATATATATCACATTGAGTGACACCGTATCATCACCCACACTGAATATTTGATTACATGTATGCTTAGATCATCAAGACTAAGACTTGTTAAGGCTAACGGACTGTCACGAGCACCATTGCAGTAATGCCTTCACATTTTTTTACATAGTTTCGAATTCAACCTCATAACCATGGGGTCCACCACTGAGTTATGTATGCATGCATTGGATTGGTCACCCCTGGCGATGCTTTGCCGGCCAAGGGTGACTCTTCACCTGTGTTTTTGTCATCACACAGGTTGATACAAGGTGCAGCGTACTGTTACACATGGCAGTATGTTGAATTGGGTATTTGACACACAGCATGCCCTCTGTAATGCAATAATATAACATTTGGCAACCTATACCTCTTTCCAGTACATTAGATTGCTGTGAATAACTTGCTTGTATCTCTCTTTTGTCTGTTCTCTTTTATCACTAGGTTGGGTAATGGAACTCGATTGAGACGTTCTATTCAGCGCCTAGACGCACTGAAACCTGATTATAGGTATAGTAGGATTATAGGGTGTCTTTTCCCTGACTCCTAGTTTTATCTTCACTTCACCACACGGTCCTGACGAAGCGCTCCCTGGATCCACTAGGGACCTATATATGAAGCATGAAACATGTTGACCTAACCTCACTTCTTTACACTTATTTTCACGGATGTGAGAGCAGCAGTAAGATACTCATTCTACCTCCTCATTTGTTCTAAGGAGGTGCTCCATATCCCCTTTATTTTAACCTTATCTTCCGGAACCCTGAATAAAACTAGGTACTGGGTACTGCGAGGATAATTTTAACTCACTCACTTACTTCTCCAGGCCCACACACCTGCATGCACAACTGCGGCGTCTCCTTAAAAAGATCTCTGATAAAGAGCCCTCTTGCGGGGCCCGTGGAGGTCTGCAGCGCCACCCCTACTAGGAGCAACGCCTGATGATGAAGCATGACACTCGCAAGAATGTGTGAGGGCACTAAGTCCAAAAGGAGGGATTCCCCCACCTGCTCTAAAACCCAACTTTATTGAGAAAACATCCTTACATTTTTTTCAACCACAATAGGTTGTCTTGTTCTCCCTTCTTTATGAACAGCTACCCGTCAGTGAGAATAGCGCTAATCTTTGGGAGCATTGGTACTGGACCTATTCTTGTCTAACTGCTCCCTGTCCCCCCCTTTATAGTGTGTTGTTATCAGAGTGCAGCAGGAGAGAGTGTTCGCTCAAAAAAAACACACATCAGCCGTGCTCAGCCCCTCTCCTATCTGCCATCGGCTCTAAGCATAAGGGTGAATGCTGTGGCAGTCTGGCAGGACCTCTCGTTAACAATCTGGTGCGAAGGCCTCTCTAAATCAGTGGTCAATTCATGGAGTTTATATAGGACTGACCAGTGACTTTTAGCCTAGAATCTGAGACATAACCGGTATGAACCAGCATGATGAAAATATGTCAACTTGAACTACATTTTTATCTTATGCATCCATTGTTAGAACTTGAAACACATATATCATGCAGTTTGTAGCAGACATGTGTCATCTTATATGTCAAAAAAAGCGAAAAAGAGTTTGACTGCGCACAAGCTGTTTGTTATAATGGATTTGAGGGTTGTCGCATGCAATGGAGGTTTCGCTCTCTGGACCACAGAGTGTCCAATTCACTATGACCATTCATGCATCCTTAAATCTCAGAGGACGGCCCTCTGGGCACAGCGGTATTAATCGTGTGTGTGATTTTTGAAGTTCAAATTGTGTGTCTAAATTTTGAAACAAGAAAGTTCAATGTTGAATATCGATTTTTATTCATGAAAGTATATCCTTGTGTTTACACAAAGTTTAAATCTACTTCTGATAACTATCATATAATTTTTTCTTGATTCCCAATGCATTTCAGGCACGTACAGGCCCTTTATCAGGGGAAATCTAAATAGAAACAAAACAATTGACTAAATGAGTGACCACGTCCTACTTAATACACCTAGGGCCAGATGTAGGTAGGCATTTACCGGTCGGTAATGGCCGATTTCGGCCGTTACCGACCGGTAAATGCTATTTGAGATGTAGGGCCCTGTATTTTACAGAATCGGTAAATTTACCGATCGGTACATTTACCGATTCTGTAAAATACCGAATCAGTATTTTTACCGATTCGGTAAAATTGTTATGTAGGTGGGACTCTTCTGAGTCCCAAAGGGCTTAACGAATCGGTATTTTACCATGAAATCCAACCTCATGGTAAAATACCGATTCCGGTGTGCATGCACATGTGTGCATGCACACCTATGCCATGTGGCAGGCAGACCTGCCCCTAGGGCTTGTATGCCTGCCACATGGCACCCAATCCTGTTTAGGGGGTGCCAGGGGGTGTCAAAGTGACACCCCCTGCACCCTTGTGAAATTCGGTAAAGCCTATTGATTCCTATGTGCTTTGAAGCCCATAGGAATCAATAGGCTTTACCGATTCGGTATTTACCGAATCGGTAAATACCGAATTTTACCGATTCGGTAAAAGGGAACATCTGGATTCCCTACATACCAACCCCTCATATTTACCGAATCTTAATTAGCGAATCGGTAAAATTCGGTAATTTTCGGTAATTAAGATTCGGTAAATGTTACTTACCTACATCTGGCCCTTAATTCTTAATAGTACTGACATAGTATTTACGTGTGCATCAGAGTTCCAGAACAAGTACAACGTGCCATACACATTGTTAGCGTCTTCAACCATGCCATTAGTCACATGTCTTAAATTGAAGATATTATACGTTACGTGATTAACTGATAAACGGTAGTGAAAAATCAAGAGTCGTGAAAAAACACGGGTATCATAGCGGCGAGTGTAACTTGTGAACGGAAACAGTGGTTTAAAAATATTGACGCAAGTGAGAATAAATACGCATGTACACGCATGTATGTTAGTCCGGTTCTGTAGCTCCATTAGAAACGTCAAGCGTTTAAAAAAGAGAAAAACAACAGTGTGCGTGTTGTCAGTAAGCACAGGGAACAGTCCCTTGATGTGAAACCAAGTGTGGTCTTTCTGTTGGTTTTAAGATTTCCTGAATGTTTCTACTACTGGTATAGGCAAACGTGGGTTCATTGGAGAAAATGCCTTGGAAGCCCGGTTCGCATGCCAATAATGGCCAGTGTGTTCTGATAGATCGCTTGTATCGATAACTCATGGTGGAATATCTTGATACTACCACAATTCTGGATTGTTCAGATTTTCTTACCGGTTGTAATAATTCTCTACAGGTTTTAAGAGTACATTTCATCACCCCTAGTTGAAGAATCTCCTTCGGATATCCACGTTCTTGAAAACGGCATATAATGCTGTCAGTCTGTGCCTGTAATTCGGAATTCTCAGATACGATTCTTTTTATTCGTAATAGTTGCGAGAGAGGTAAATGATTCCTCAGTGGGGGCTGGTGAAAGCTTCGATAATGCAGAAGATTATTGCGATCTGTCGGCGTCTTAAATAAGGTGGTCTCTATTTTGTTCCCTTTTCTGATCAATTATAAATTGAAGTATGCGATTGAGGAGTTATCGATGTGGAAGGTGAACTGTATCGGTTCATTGATAATGTTCAGTTGTTCCAAAGCAGCTGTTAAAGAGGGATATGTGCCACGCCACAGTCCAAAAATGTTGTCAATGTAGCGTAGAAATAAACAGGCATGTTTCTTTCAAGTGTCCAAACTCAAGATTTGTCTGTTCTCAAACACGCTAATAAAGGTATTCGAGTAGACAGGAGCTGCACAGTTACCCATCGAAGTGCCTGTAAGTTGCAAATGATTGTCGTCATCCCATCTAAAGTAACTCTGGTATAGTGTGAAAGTTAAGAGTTCCAGAAAAAATACTTGAAAATCAAGACTCAATTGTGAACCTAGGAGAATCTCTTCGACTGCTTCAATCCCTAAGTTGTGAGGAATAGAGGTATAGAGGGATTTGACATCGATGGTACACATCCCTACTTCTTCATTTTCGGGTAGGTTGATTAGTTAAATTTTGTTCAAAAAGTCAGTGGTGTCTTTGACATAGGTGTTCGTCTTGGTCACAAATTCTTGTAAGTGTGCATCCAAAAATGTGCCTACCGGCTCATGTATGCTCCCATTGGTTGACACTATCGGGCAAAAAGGTGGATATTTAAGGTCCTTGTGGATTTTGGGAAGCATGTATAGAGTTGGGGTTCTTGGATGGAGTTGTGTTACGAATGTTTTGGGTTTCTCAGTTATCACTCCTTCTTCACTTGCCTTGATTAAAATTCAAGATAGTTGTTTTTGAAAACGTTCAGTAGGATGATATCCCAACGGAATATATGCCTCTCTGTCGCTTACATGCAGATTTACTTGCGATTGATAAAAGCATGTGTCCATTAGCACGAATGCACCCCCTTTATCTGCCTTTTGACAAATGATGTTAGGATTGTTAGAAAGCTTCTTGAGTATGTTAAATTCCTTAATAGAGAGATTCTGTAGTTTGGGACGTTTTTTAAAATCAAACTTCATGATGTCATTTTTGACTAAATTCTCAAAGGAATCCAATGTTTTGTGGGTCACAGGTGCCTGATAAGTGCTCTTGTTCCTTACATTTTTTAGATGTCTGTCTTCTTGTTTATCCTGAGGCTGTACAATATTCTCCAAAAAATGACGCAAGCTCAAGTTGCGCATGAGCTTAAATAGGCTGACATCTAGTTCCAACCTGCTAGCGTGGTGTGTAGGTACATAGGAGGTGCTTTTCTGTAAAGTTTGAATTTCCATCTGATCTAGTTTGCAAGATGAAATATTAATGACTAGTTGGTTATCATCCAAGTTTTCTTCCCCTTGTTCCGTCTGCCCGCTGTTGTGGGAATTTTCAAGTTGGATACAGCTTAATCTGTATCTTTTACCTCTCCTGGGTCTTCGCTGTCCTTTTGGCCTTCCACTAAAAAAGGAGCACCAGTAGTTGAGCGTGTTGTTGTTGAAGTGGACGGTTGCTCAACTGTTCCCCTCTGCATCACAGTTCTAGATTAACCTTCAGAGGAAGAAGTTTCAGTTTCCATATACGCGTTATAGGGTTTGTTCTGCCGTCTCCTGGCATATACTTCCGCCCATGAGTAAACTTCTCCCATTTTGTAGTCGATGGTGCCCCTTTTGTATTTGCGGACTTTGCGTTAGTTAATTTCCTCAGTGTACTTATCCAGTTGTATGATGAGGTCATCTAGAGTTTTTTGCCAATCTTCCTGTTCCATCATTCCTTGCAGTTCCGTTTTAGATTGTGCTATTTCTTTTTTGAGTTCTTCTATGATGAGCAGGATTAAATCTAACGAACATTTATTGAGTATGGCGTGCCACCGTTCTACGAATTTAGAGTGGTTCTTACATAGCAGTGGTTTCAAGGGGACTCTCAGACCTCTCGGAATTCGTTGGGCCTGATGATATTTGATCAATTAGCTGGCATGCAGCCATTTGTTGATTTCCCTCTTTGTGAGGCACAGTAGTTGTCGCATGCTGTTCTCTTTGTTGCGTTTATTCATTATCGGTGTAGTCTCCTCATTGATAAGTGCATATATATTTGAAGCATCGTCATCAACAAAGGCAAGCGTATCAGCTTGCACATCTGTGATTCTGGTTATCTCAGCATAAGTCGTCATGATCAGGTAAGGTGTTAGCTGTGCTGCAATCGGGTGGGCCAGACGGTATGTATAAATGCGAAAAAGAGTTTGACTGAGTACAATCTGTTTGTTATAATGGATTTGAGGGTTGTCGCGTGCCACAGAGGTTTCACTCTCTGGACCACAGAGTGTCCAATTCAATATGACCATTCATGCGTCCTCTAATCTTAGAGGGCAGCCCTCTGGGCGCAGCGGTATTAATCATGTGTTCGATTTTTGAAGTTCAAATTGTGTGTCCAACTTTTGAAACAAGGAAGTTCTATGTTGAATGTCGATTTCTATTCAAATCGAAATTCATTACTTAATATGTTATCAAGAAAATAGCAACAATGAAGGTGCAGCATTTTGAATTTTGGTAGAATTTGAGGAATGGAACATTTGGAAATGTTGAACTGCGTTGACTAACTAATATTATAGTTTCTGTACCTTAGGAGCCTGCTTCAGATAATCTTATCACTGTCAACTTTTTTTAAATGATTTATAGTTCATTACTTAGTTGGTGCAGTGCACAGTAGTACATTTGTATCAAATAAATTGATATTTAAATTGTCTTTATAATGAGCTGTGTGCATAATTAATACTAGTAACTAGAGGTTTCCACAGATGGGAGGGGGTATCTTGATCTGTACCCCTGTATCTGAGTTTTCTGGGTCAGACCGCAATGTGGTTCAGCTCAGGAGTAGACTAGCATGCAAGCAATGTTTCTAATTCTCACATTCAACACCAGCAAAGGAATTAGGTGTAATAACTGTGCTTAACTATAGTTTACACAGATCATCAACCAAAGTTCATAGGATTATTAATGCAAATATTGCCACCTTAGTCTTTTTCTTACAGACTCACATGCAGTTTTTCGCTAACTCTTCAAAACCTTAAGAGTTAGAAACATGTTAGTTGGCCACTGATGTGCAAACTCCTGAGTAATACAACAAAATCTAGCTCTTGACAAAATATTATTGTCCCTGAGAAACTTTATGTATACCATAACACCGATTTGTATTAAAATATGGTAACATGTGGCTTTGACATATTGTTCCAATATGTGTACAAGTTTGACCAGCAAACTCCCCTGCAGGTGGATATCATTCCCATGAGTGACAAACCAACCACAGACCCCAACCCATTTTTTTCCATTTCACAGGACTCCTGCGGGATTCCCGTGCTGGCTTCAATGGGAGTACTACACAACCATGGTGACCTATACATTTGTTTTAGGTTGAGCCTAGGCAGCGTGCATGCGCTGTCTGGAAGACCTGCTGTAATCACTATAGGAGTGTAATCCCACCTGCCACTTACCATAGTTGACTCCGGCGTCTCTCTTCTTTGGTGGCTTCTCATTGGTTCAAGCTCCTGATAAATCACTTCCGTTTGGAGCTAAGGAGCACCGCTGAACTCACATTAATTATCTTTAATTAGTGACCGTCCGCTTTAATGCAAGTACTATTTCTTCCACCCCCTCCCATTCCTTACACCGTCTTTACCAAGCTCCTTCATATTATTGTTTTGAAGAACTGTTTGTGTGAAATTGTTGCTTATTTTGTGTTCCTTTTTTTCTTTTGTAATTTCACAGGTATCGGAGCACTTTACATTAAGTGATTTATGCAGACACACAGAATGTTGAGCCTCCGAGAATCGATTCCCATTCATCTGCCTTAAGGTCAGCAGCTCTAGCACTTACACCATATCCACTCCGCTAGACATCAGCATATGAGATGTTTGACATTCGTTTGGAATGCACAATTATAATGCATTCCCATTATGCGTTACAAAGCAGTGTCAGCCATATTGTTTCCTACTGCTTGCCTGGGAGAGGTAGTGGTGCTCATGGTCAAAGAGTACTGTGTTTCGTCCCACAGGCAATGTAAGGGCACTGAAGCAAGTCCATCTACCAGGCTGCTAACCCCGGTTAAGGCGCTCTGTTTCAGAATCATTATTGCTAAATGTCAAGTCCAGCTTGCAAATAGCAAGCACATTGGTATGTTGTTTACGATCAGGCGGTCAAACACAAAGCTGCAAGGAAGGGTGCCATCTTATAATGACGTACCTTTTCTTTTGGTGGCTTGCTCACCAGCAAAGAAGCTGTCTCAATAATCAGACCTTCAGATTGATTTGCTCAGATAACAGTACATTATTGTGACAGTGCTCTGCTGCTCATTTGTGATCTGTAATTCACTGTATTCCGGAGCATGTGTATGCAGAACACATTCCGAGCGGAGTGATATTTGAATGTGCTGAAAATAGTGTCACTAGCTTCAATAAAACCAGCGCATTGAGGGACAGAAGAGCAGTTTGTAAAAGGTGCAGTAGCTCCATATTTTGCGCAGAGGAGCAAATTAATGTAAGTGTAGATTGCTTTCAAGATTAGTACCTGCTAAAATCATGGAGCACACATTACAAACGGCAACTAAATGCCTGCATTACCTGTTGACTGTAAGTACAATATAGCTGGGCACTAGTAACTCATGTTATTGTTTAATCACAGTTTTTTCTCTTATGTTATACTTGGCTCATGTAACTGATGTAATTTTTGTAACTTGCAATTCGCTGAACCTCATGTAAAGCGCTCTGATACCTCCGGGTCTAGCCAGCGCTATATAAAACTTTGCAAATAAGTAAATAAATTAAAAAACAAAATAAGTACACTATATTAATTTCCCATTCAGAGCTTAAGAAATATTGGGTCACGTGTATTAATAAATGCTTTTACATATGTATGAAATACGAATTGCGAAATACGAATTGCGAATCGGTCACACGTGACCGAATCGCAATTTGTGTTTGCAATTCGGTATTTGAAAGGGGCTTGTTTACGGCGTCCCTTCCAAATACCGAATCTGAATGAGATGTATGAATGTTATGCAACTGAATTACGGTTGCAAAGCATTCATATTTTACCGACTCCTTAACCCCTTCGCTGCGGCGGCTATTCTGCCGCAATGCTAAGGGGAGGCATGGCCGCTTGGCGGTCCGGTGCTCGTGACGGAACCGCTCCGTCACGGCCCGCGGGTGAGCTGTGCTTGTGACGGAACGGTTCCGTCACGGCCCTGTTCGCTCTTCAGAATGTCAGTGCTGGCGCGGAATTCGCGCCGCGCAGGAGCGGAGAGCGGACCGTGACGGAACCGTTCCGTCACCAGCACAGCCCACCCGAGGCTCGTGACGGAGTCCCAGGGGCCCCCTTCCCCTTTGAGAATGGAAAACAAATATTTTTTAAGAGCAGGCAGGTGTCCCATGGACCACTGCCTACTCTTAAAAAATTAAACTGCAAAGTTTAATTTTTCTTTTGAAATGCAGGCCATTTTCTTTTAAGGAAAACGGGCTGCTCTTAAAAAAAAAGACTGCTTTATTTAACTGCAATCACTGACATGGTGGTCTGTTGACCTCAGCAGGCTACCATCCCTGTGATGGTGTAAATTCCTAATGGGTCGCAAATTGCAACATATCTAATTAATATGCATGAGGTAGGTCTATTTGGGACCCATTAGATATCGCTAATGACACTCAAAAGAGTTTCATACATTAGGAATAGCGAATACCTGATTGCAATTCAGAGAAAATTGCAATTATTTAATCGCTACTTGAAATAATGATACATGTGGCCCATTGTGCTTTTGGGGGTTTGTGGGTTCACTGCCAACTGTCCACTTCACACCATATACAGAAGTGTTTTTAGAGCAATTCCTTGGACATTTGAAGATCTAATACACCCTTACTTTGTTTGTGCTTTCACCCTTCTGTCTTTCTGCATGTGCTAGCAATGCAATTTATCGTACATACAGGAACTGTGGTGGTCAAGGAAGCAAAATCATAAATATGGCATTATTTACACCTTTTCTTAGTATCCCAGCTGTAAATAATATGGGCCTGATTTCGAGTGTAGCAAACCATCCTCTTCCCGACGGTGGTGCTCTCGCTGGCTGTGCCAGTGAAAAGTCGCAAGAGTTTTGGACTGTTGGTGTAGAATCATTAGACCATTCACCTTCTCAAGAGCAGACAGGCTGATGTACTTATGCCAAGGTCCTAGAGGGATGCTTCAAGAAGCTGCGAGGTAAGGCGCTATGTTCATGATTGGTATACCAACAATGTACTATTAAATAAGGCTAACTCATGGACGTCTATAAGCTCAGTAAATAGCAGGTGTTCAGATGATTCAGTTCTGTGATATTTATTTGCCGATTTATCCTACCGGGTACATTGCTAGTGATCTAATGCTTACATACACTCTCCTGAAGGTGGCATGCATTAACTTCTGAGCTAGCTATCAGGCACTTGAGATCACAACTTTATAGACTCTGCACTAAGGCTAAACACGCTCTAAAGATGCTTTGGGGAATGTCATGAAGCACAGGACGTCATTTATGAGGTTTTGATGTATGGCAGCATCTCAAGGAATCTTGCTGCGCTGCCCTTCTTAAAAAATAAAGGCAGGAATGCGCCCTATCTATGGCATACAGTGCATTCTTATCCTTTTCCCGAGTGCTGGTGTACAAAGGGCTGCCAAACGCCAACGCAGGCCTCCTTGCACCATGGTGGAAGGGTGCCTGCGTTGCGGGGTTGATTGATTTTGTGCAGGAAGGGAAACGTTCTTGCACAATATCAATCAATTCACGCGATTTCTTCTTTCTATGTGTGATGCAGAATGCAGTACACATAGAAAAAGGAAAAAAAGTGGAGACATTAAAACATTTCTCCTCATTGTGCCACCCTAACATTGCCACTGTAGTGGCGTTAGATTCTGATGCATTCCCAGGTTTACGATTTCTCTAAAATCCGGGAATGCTTCAGATTCCATGGGTGTTGCTTGGGAACACCCACAGCAGCACCCTTGGAACGCCCCTTTCACTCAGTGTTCTGCATGAAAGGGGAACATATTTACAAGGCCATGAAAATCCACGTTAAGTGACTTTACATGGCCTTGTAAATATGCCGGGCACACTGCGCCACCCAAACCTCAAAAAAAAGACGTTCCGTTGCCACAAGGGGCCTCATAAAAGGGGCCCACAGTCTCTTCACAGGGGGAACATATTATTAGTTATTTCAAGGTGATCTTAGGTGGCCAAGGCATTTTAACAAAGCTGAGTGAGATTGCATATGTACTGATTTTCAAAGAACAGACAACCCCCTCCCAAAGTTGTATTTAGTGCTTTTTTACAAGCTTACTACATTGTACCCACGCGCAAGTGACTTCGAGAGATTGTTGCCATTCCTTTTGCACCCATTAAGGTTGTGTTCTCTTCTGTATTCAGGCTCAGCCACATTATTTTCTGTCCATGTTCAACTGAGCTGAATAAGGTAGTGATTTCCACGTTAGGATGGCATTTATAATAGGTCTAGTGAAATGAGGTTGCTCAAGCAAAATCAGCTCGTAAACGATTAATAAATATAAGCTGCATTCCAGCAATTTCATTTCATTTCCAAACCATGTTAAATATATATGCTAGATGCATTTTTTATGTGAATTATTTTGTGTCCAAACTGAATCCATCCATTAAATTAATCTCTTGAGTTTATATGATGTTTGGTACTTCCACGCTGGCAAAGCGTTAAAGTCGTTTATGCTTAAAGTGCGGCTGATTGCTATACATTTTACATGTTTTGATAAAATTACTCATCTTGTCAGGCGGTTTAGGTGTGATTAATGCATTGAAGATGAACAAGCTCACTGTGAGTGGCAGCGTCCTTCTAATTCTTCTCATTACGCTGCCAAAGGATTGATGTTTTTGAACAAGAATGTCAGGTAGCCAGGCACGTGTCCATGGATTTTATGTGCTGGCAAACTTTCTTTTCCTATTGGGCGGCAGATAGCAAGACCAAGTGTTACATAGGCTTTTCCATGTAGTTCATGTTCCCAGGATCTGGTTCTTAATTGCTAAGCGATTATTTTTGCATGAAGTCTGTCTATCTGGGCATGAAGAATAGGTGCCCCACAGCTAATCTATCCATATAATTCCACAGCACATAATGCCACATAATTACACTACACAAATCTGCACCACACAATTCCATGACACACAATTCCACCACTAACTAATCCAATCCAACTGACAAAATTCCATTACACACCACATATGTACACTCCATAACTCATAATAAAGTCATTGCCATTTACAATCCCAATAGCTCTACTCAAAAAATATGTGAACCTATTGCCTATCCAAAGCTTGTTTATTATTTCCCAGAAAATCCCCTCTGGGACCCCCCCCCCCCACACACACACACAAGCGCTAGGGGCTCAGGGTTCCTACCCTTCTCCATTATATACTGTTTAACCCCTTAAGTGCTGATGACGGAACTGCTCCGTCATCAGCTGCGGGTGCGCTGTGCTGATGACGGAGCGGTTCCATCATGGCCCGCTCGGCGCGCCTGCGCGGCATGAATTTCGCGCCTGCGCTGAGCGTTCTATTGAGCTGGGCGGGCCATGACGGAACCGCTCCGTCACAAGCACAGCTCAACCGTCGCTGGTGACGGAGCGGTTCCGTCACCAGCATGCGGCCGCCGCGCGGCCACCATGCCCCCTTAGCACTGCGGCGGAATAGCCGCCGCAGTGAAGGGGTTAATTGTATTTTGCAGGATACAGGAATCGGATGCTTGAGTCCTTCAATGACGGCCACAACATTTTCTTTGTTGCAGCCAGCTAATCGCATCGCTCGGTCCATGGACAAACCAATCAGAATACTTTTTTTGCTGGTTTTGTTCCCACTGGAGTCACACCGGAGTCCTGCGGAGTCCCGCAGCACCAGATATAACTATTGTTTACACAAAATCATGCTTTGTGGATAAACATCTAGCTTTCTGACAAATTTGGTGTCATTCTTTTCAGTTGTTTTTTCTGTAACGTCTAGTTTTTCATATGGAAACTGCATGGGGAAAACATTTTTGAGGCCCACCCTTTTTATTGGCCCTCGCTTGACAGATCACCCCGAAATTTTCCGTGAAGGAACTGAGGTGTATGAACTCTTTCATTGGAAAGTTTCATGAAGATTCATAAAAGTAAACAAGAGTTATTAGCAAAACAAAGAATGTTCTTCTGATGGAGACTCTGACTCACGTATACCTACACAGTGACTATTGCCACTGTGTAATATATATTCACCTGGCCAATAAGGTATTAGATGTTTTCAGTAAGATCACTTCATACTTATATTTAAGAGCAGCAGGGTATTAAGTTCAGTTATCTTTCCAGTTCACAGAACTGCAGTAGAGACCATAATTTATCTTTACCAGAGGGTGCAGTGATGACACTTGAGATAGTTATAATAAGGACAGAGAGATCTATGTGTATATGGTTCACCATTGGGCTACTTGTTGTTCATATGTTTAGTTTTTAGGAATTTCCAGTTTCAAATCCAACTACTGAGAGTGGGGTAGACAGGAATAGAGTTTGGGGTTGTCTATTCATAAATGTAGTTACATTTAGTTTCCAAAAGACAGAACAGTTAAAATAGCTCTTTATTTCATAGGAATTCACTACTTTCCGCAGATATCATTAACAAGATGAGGAACGAGGCAGAAGTGGTGGAGTTCTGGGTCTCTGTTTTCCCTCTAATCCCATTCCCCTTCCCGTGCCTCTAGGGTTGGCCCTAATACTTCTGTCTGTGTGATCAGTAGGCCCTAATAATACTTCTGTCTGTGTGATCAGTAGTGGGAGGGATGAGAGGTTGAACTACACATCACTCCTGTTGGATTCTGCGCATAGAGTTGAGGCCCATCTGCCCCCCAGCCATCCTATTTAGAGTGCTGAGAGGCATTACGAAGGACATCCACTGCTTTTTGCCAGATGTCCCACATTCTCCAAACTCTAAAGAAGACCCCTGGTCAATTGGAAAATAACAGCAATGGTCCGACCATAACCATAATCGGCGGTGATTATAATTGTTGCTACGAACCCCTGCAGGGCATGCTCACTATAACCGAGGAAGAAGATTTTGCATTAGGTATTCCCCAGTTAAGTACAAATAAAACAATGAGGTGCACTGCTTCAGCCCTCCAGATCTTTAATTTTACCATAGAAAAAGGTTTGCGGGCATGTAACGGCAGGTGCCCATCTGATACTGAGCGTGCAAATACCTTTATAAGGGGCCAAGCGCTTACACCAATAGGCTACATTATGATAAGTGCTACACATTGGGGATACGTGATCGATTTTTGAGTGGAGGAAAGAAGGGAAAGCAAACACTTCCCCTTATGTCTATCGTTAGATGCTAAACACTTTTACTCGCAGATTTGTGTACGCTTGCCGGTACCGCAACCAATGTTATGTAATAATAGAAGGGCTGTTAGATGGCCAACAATCTTAGGAAACATTGAATCACTGACCACTATTTATAATATTTTTAGTGGTCTCGTATATTCTTTTTTAATTAATGATGCCATAACTCCGATTTTAATTACTCAAATCCATTCCATGTTAGTGGCTAAAATTGAACCACTTCTCACCAGAGCAGCAACAGAGAAACCTTGCTCTAAGAACAAGTGGAAGTTAGTTAATCCCTGGTTTAATGAAACGTGCAAAATTGCGAAAAAGGGCTTTCATAGAATTTTATGCTCTAAAGAACCAGCCTTATTCAGACAAGCAAGGAATAGCTATAGTCGGACCTTAAAGACAGAGCGTAAACGTTGGGAGGATGAAGGCTGGGAAGATTTGCTAATTGCAGCAAGAGCAAGAAACTATTCACTATTTTGGCGAATTATTGCTAATGGTACTAAATATAGTAAGCCTGCTCAAGATTACCACCTAGCTCCTATTACCTGGTTCAAACATTTCGCTCAGTTATATGCTCCAGAGGAATTGCTTCCAAGGCAGAATACACATATAATTAGTGAGTTGCTGGAATCCAATGATATTCCATCACTTTCTTTTGCTATCTCAGAGACCAAACAGGCAATAGCGTCTATCAAGGCATTGAAAGCCGCCGGACCTGACAACGTGCCGGGTGACCTTTTCAAACATGATCTAGATGTATGGGCACCAAAGATGAATTTACTTTGTAATGCGATAAGCAGTGGTCAACCCATACCGGCCTCATGGAAGGGGGAGGTGATTGTCCCTATACACAAGAAGGGGAGTAGGGACAATCCCGCCAACTATAGGCCAATTAGCCTGATAGACATTTCACAACATATTTATGCCAAACAGCTTCTGGAAAGGTTAAATGACTGGTTGCTAGAGAGTGATATATTATCTCCTTTTCAGGCAAGATTTAGGAAAAGAACCAGCACCATTGACCAGGTGTTTAGATTGTTAGTCCTTGCCTGGAAGTATACCAAACTTAGATCTGGCGATTTGTATGTGGCCTTTATTGATTTTAAGGCCGCTTTTGACCTAGTTCCGAGAGACCTGCTCTGGGCAAATCTGCTAAAGCAACGTGTCCCTAAAAACATTCTGGTGCAATTGATTAGACTCCATGAAAATAATTACGCTAAAGTTCGCTGGGGTGCGAGCGGGTAATTAACCGAGGAGATCCCTGTAAGGAGAGGAGTGCGTCAGGGATGTGTCCTGGCGCCAACTCTGTTCCTCCTCTACATCAATGACATGGTAGACTCCTTATTGAAATCAAAACATGATTCCCCCAAACTAGATGGTACTCATGTATGCGCTCTTACTTTTGCAGATGATACTATCTTGCTTTCCCAAACTCCGAGGGGGCTCCAAAACGGCCTCAACAAGTTGGAGGAGTACTGCATAGTAAAAGGTCTGGAAATCAATGCATCAAAAACGAAATATATGTGCATTAAGCCTAATAAAAGTTTTAAAAATACAATTGCACTTAATGATACAGCAATAGAGTGGGTTGACAATTTTGTTTACCTAGGTATAACCCTAGATTCCAAGCTTTCATGGCGTCCCCATATTGAGAAAGCTAGAACTGTTCTAGCTCAGAACTCAGCCCCCATCCTTAAAAAACTCCATGCCACTCATACCAAATCGATCACCCCGGCATTGGAAGTATACAAAGCAAAGGCTCAAAGTGGGGCCCTCTATGGGTCTGAATTGTGGGGTGGAGAAAAAATTACTATAATTACCACAGGTGAAAATAGGGTTCTACGAGCACTTATTACTTTACCCCAAAACACCCCAATGATTCCGTACACATATGACCTAGGATTAAAGCGCATTGTGTATAGAGCAATTTTGATGACTCTATTGTTCTGGATTAGGCTATGGGCTACTGAAGAACTCTATACTTATAGAATGGCACTATAAGAATTAATTGCACTAGATACACACT